>NW_026068076.1:1087463-1090921 GCF_014885135.2 Alexandromys fortis | reverse complement strand
ATTAATAATCACCAAGGTAATAGGTATTTGAACAAGTTTAATAACAAAACCAGACTCACGAAACCAAGGTTCCAGCGGAGTAGCCAGCGGAGACAGGAGAGGAAGGGAAGGGGCGCGCAGCCTCTGCCCGCCCAATATATCAGTAAACATACGCCTGAGGGCAGCCCGCCCCCAAGGGGAGGGCTTATCCCTACACAAAATGATATTATGCCTCTATATGTTACTCATTCTTATTTTTCATAGTAATACATACATACAATTAATAAATTGATTTATGATCCTTTACAGCAGGGATGTAAACCTTTCTCCTTCAGATCAACCACTTTCACGTGTTGTTCAAGTGTATTGATTTCTAAGTTGCTTATATTGTAGCATCTTGACTTTGCATTCTTAATCAATATACTTGTCTTAAAGTAAGGATTTAGATTTTTTTTTTGAATGTGTGCCTATGCATGTGTGCATGGGGAGGCCAGAGATCAGTCTTAGGTGTTGTCCCTCGGGTGTTTCCCATCTTATTTCTTAACACAGCATATCTTGCAGGCCTGGAACCTGTAGAGTAGGTTAACTCCCAGGAAACTCCAAGGATTTTTCGATGTCTACTGTATCATACGTCTTGGACTAACAAGCATTTTTATCATGTTTGACATTTAATATATGTACTAGACATTGAATGTAGGGCAAGCACTTTGCTGGCCAACCTATCTCACCAGCCCCCAGGAATTAGACCTTTATTTCTCTGATTGCAATCTCCATCACACATGAACGTGTTCTTATTCTATTCTCTGAGCCTTGACCTATGGAAATTTGTATGTGATCTTTATTAAGTATTTCCATATTATGATAATGTAATGTTGTTCATAGTTGAACTAGTTAGTAAGTTGTAATTGTTTTTCCCTCATAAGAATTCTATTTTCCTAAGCATGAATAATTTGTTTGTTTTTGTTTATTTTTTAATTTTTATGAACTTACCAGTAAGGAGATTTAGTCAATTTCTGAAATCCTTACAGGAACATTTGCTAGTTTTGCATATTCTATCCATCTCATCTTTCTATGCAGATATTTTTCTCATGTGATCTGGTTTTTCAACTTGCTTGGTACAGAGTTGTCATCTGGGCCCTAGCAACATGCACACTCAAAAACTGTAGCTACCTAAATACTGTTATGTCCATCTAGTTATATATTAATTATGAAATATTATAATCCATTAGGGGTGATTTGAAGAATTTAGGAATATGTGTTTAGATTATGCACAAATAAATATTTTGTACAATGGGAAAAAGTTTCTGAGAATTTTGACATCAATAGCAGAGGTTGGGACTAATATCCTATAGACACCAAGTAGCAGCTATATCTCTATGAAGTGTAGAAAAAGATTATACCACAAAGAACTTAAAAAAAAATCCCCAAGTACAATGGGAAAAGGAACACAATGCACATACTAATGAGGCAGCAAAAGGTCAAAGGGAAGGGGAGAAATCCTGAATAATATATGCAGTCTTAGACAACTATAGTTGTCTTGGTATGACAACTGAACCAGCGGATGAGCTCTTTGGTCAGAGTTCTTACTGCACCATGAACAGACACTATCTAGCCCCCTCTAAGGCTTGTTTGCAGTGCCTTGCTCAACTTGAAGGATACAGATATTTTGAAATTGTGTATATTTTTATGTGATCTAAAGTAACTTTGGTATTTTTCTATTTTCTACAGCTTGAAAAGCACTAATTAACAAAGTAATAAAAGAATAGATCTTTAAAATAGGAAAAAGTATTGTGAGGAAAAAGCAAAAAGCCACAGTTATAAAATTACCAAAATAAAGTCCTATTTAAGTGAGTTATTATTTTACAAGTTTAAACTCTTTTTGTTATTTTTATACATTTTTAATTAAAATGTAATTACACCTTCTACCTCCCTTTTCTATTCCAGCCCTTCCCAAGTCACCTTCCTCCAACTTCTTTATGTTCAGTTAAATGTATTAATTTAATATAAACTAGTTTTCTATTATCTGTAAAATAAACCAACAGGTCATAAGATTAATGAATAAACATTTAAGAAAGAAGCAGATAATCAGTCTTAGAACTTAAAAGGATCTAGACTTCGGTTCTCCAAGAGAGCCAATGAGAATGCAGAATCTCCAATGAGAGTTTCACTTCTGCAAAGTGGAGAGAGAAGTTGCTCCTTGTTTCTAAAAGCAACAATAGGAACCTTGCATCAGGATTACCTAAATACTCGATTTCCTTCCTGTGGAAGAATGTTTGGGTTGTTACCTGGCACCTTAATCCTCTCTGGGGGAACTAAATGACAACTTGTTTTGGTCAAGAAAGCTGTGTTGGATTGATATGATCCTGCATTATCTGGTCACAATATGTAGAAGTATGTAGAAGACCAACAATGAGACAGATTTTCTTTTTCAAAAAGGTTATCTGAAAGAGTCGAGAACCTTCAGCAGACACATGTAGCAGAATGGCTACAATTTGGGGGCAGGGTTAAAAAAGTTGTCTTTCTAAATGAAAAAAAAAAAACCTTTATGACTGGATATGTGTAATAAGTAGTTGGCTCTCAAATAACCCTTTCAGGCTAGACTCACCTCTAGATAAGAAGCTATTGGCAACTGATGGCTGCTGAAGGAGGAGTTAGTTTTCTTCGGGTATGCAGTCCCTGAAAGGCTACCCATGCTCCAGATGATGCTATAAATGTACACACAGAGTCAGCACTAAATGAGCTAAGTAGCCTTTAAAGTTGAGGGAAAAGAAGTGGAGGGCTAGGGTAGGTATTTGGTGGGAGAAAATGGGGGTTGATTTAACAAAAATGCATTATATTAATATATGAGATTTTTGATTAAAAACTTAGGTCCATAGAGCTTCCAGATTCAGAGTGTTTGAAGGCAACTTACAAGTAGATTAAGTAAAATCTTCCCCCATCCTTTCTGATTCTTGTATGTTGGTGTAACATTATGTAGGGCTCTTTGAAATAAAGTGGTCCTAATGATGTTACCAATAACATGTCACAGAAATCAACAGCAAATAGCAGTTATGATTTTAGTTTCTAAAGAGAATATTGTTTCTGCCATGCTCTCTTGAGCATTCCTGAGGAAAGTAATTCTCCATATCAGAGGGACACATCAGAAGCCGGAGGAAAACTTCTTTTTTTTTTTACTTTTAATATTTGATATTTTAATATGTGGACTTATATTTTAACATAATAAATATGTATGCATCTCTCTTAATACAAAATATTAAATATAAGATAAACACATATACAAGTAAATAAATAAGGAATGAAAAACTTCTTCACAAAACAGATTTCAAATCAATAGGTGTGAAGAGAAATGGAAAGTAGAGAATCACAGGCAAACACCATGGTAATAAACTCTGTAGATAAGATCTACTGATGGGTTCCTTTTTTTTTTGCATTTTTTTATTTTTCATTTCCTCCTTTATCTTATCACATCATTCCAATTC
>NW_026068076.1:1082184-1084956 GCF_014885135.2 Alexandromys fortis | reverse complement strand
CGTGCAGTAGGATCAAAAACCCATTGCCATTGTTCTTGAGTTCTCAGTAGTCCTCATTTTCCACTATGTTCAGCGAGTCTGGTTTTATCCCAGGCTTTTTCAGACCCAGGCCAGCTGGCCTTGGTGAGTTCCCGATAGAACATCCCCATTGTCTCAGTGTGTGGGTGCACCCCTCAAGGTCCTGAGTTCCTTGCTCCTGATTTGGACTTTGATATTTCTGTCCGGTGCTCCAATGTGGGTCTCTGTCTCTGTCTCCTTTCATCGCCTGATGAAGGTTAATATTCAGGAGGATGCCTATATGTTTTTCTTTGGGTTCTCCTTATTTATCTTCTCTAGGATCACTAATTATAGGCTCAATGTCCTTTATTTATGGCTAGAAACCAAATATGAGTGAGTACATCACATGTTCCTGTTTTTGGGTCTGGCTTACCTCACTCAGGATAGTGTTTTCTATTTACATCCATTTGTATGCAAAATTCAAGAAGTCCTTGTTTTTTACTGCTGAGTAGTACTCTAATATGTATATATTCCATACTTTCTCCATCCATTCTTCCATTGAAGGGCATCTAGGTTGTTTCCAGGTTCTGGCTATTACAAACAATGCTGCTATTAACATAGTAGAACATATACTTTTGTTGTATGATAAGGCCTTTCTAGGGTATATTCCCAAGAGTGGTATTGCTGGGTCCAGGGGTAGGTTGATTAGATTGGGCTTCTTTTTAACAAGATCGTATGGCTTAAATTTTTAAACTGTGTAAGTGTGGTGTTATTTTGATCCATTTAGCCAATGACTTTGGATCAGCAAACTCTAGGGTCTGGTCTTGTCTGTCTATGACAAAACTTATAAGTCAATGGAGAAGATTGTGTATTCTCTTGTTCTAGCTCTCTTGGGTGGCCAGAATGAATCAGGTGGCAGAGAGATGGCTTGAACTTAGTACTCTTTACCCCTGGGTAGAACAACTGTACAAAAGGCAGCCAGATCAGCACTGTCATCTAATTGGTTTTATATCTGTGAGTGTTTGTCCCTATTCTATACCTAAATACATTCTTGAGACCCTTTAACAGACTCTTGTGGTTTCACATGACAAGTGGTGCTCAACATTGGGGATAACCCAACAGCTGCTTGTGCCTTCAGCCAACAGCAGCCATGTGGCCTGCCTGAGCCCTTCCTCCTCCCACCTGCTTGCTCTGTGCATAATGCCTTATTAACCTTAAATTTTATAAATGCTAATGAGAAAGGAATTATGGCTGTAGAGAGGCACTAGATAATATAAGAAAAAAAAACTACTGAAATAAATCATCCTGTATACTTTATGGATGCATTGAGCACAAAATAGAAACCAGGATATGTGTTATGTTGGGGAAAGGGTTTTACTTTTGTTTCCATAGGAGAAGAAGAGCTATGGATAAATTCAAAATTAATAAGGTTTTGATTGGAACAGGAGAAATATTTTTATAAGGAGAAATAATAGTTCATCAAATGATGTGACAATTCTACATGTTGAAAGGAAAGTTACCAACTAAAAGTCAAAGCAGTGTACTATTTTTTCTGAGTTTATAGAAAAATGGAAATACTCATCTTCAATAAGACAAAGTACCTTGAAAAATTTTCTGGAAAAATCACCAAAGAAAAAGATGACCTGGTATTACCAGTATTTCTTACAGGGTAAAATTTCACCACCTTAGAATTAATATCTCTTTATTTCTCAAAAATGTTGTCATACTTGAATTAAAAATTAAAGCTGACTTTGGAGTTGAAATATTGCTCTCTCTAAATCCAAGCATGCTGTCAAAAAAATGTCAGAGTCTCTGTCTGATATCAGAAGAGTCACCTGGTGTGAGACAGAAAAGTATCAAAACCAAGGGACTACTGTTGTCACAAATATCTTTCCTCTCATCCTTATTTTTGACACTTTAGAACCTTTCTTTGGATATATATCTATCTTAAATTTTAAACTTTCTATTTTGATATTAATAATATTAAGATTTCCACAGTGAAAAATACATTTTTCAAACAGCAGTCTCTGAAAGAAGATGGGGCCCCACAACAATGACACTACCTGATCCATAATATTGTCATTGAGTCAATAAATACCACTCAAATATTGGTTTTGGACTACAAACTGCTCAGGACAATTCCAAGGTGACTAGTAGATATGATCTACCTTCTTATAGGACTCTAGCTGGAACATCAGATAAGAATTTCAGATAAGTCTTACCCATTACTATAGACTGACTACCAAAGTTATAGCTAGTCCTCTTAAGACTTACACATTGCTTTAATTTTTTATAGGATCCAATAGAGATATCATCACACCTTTAGAGAGTAGGAATCAATTCTAAGAACAAGGTACCCCCTCTTCCAATAGGTGGGACAGATGGGTTTTTGGTTCTTCTCAGGGTTATGGATAATTGTCATCTGTAAAGAGTTGTAATATGTTGTTATGTGTTTGAAGGCAGGATAATAAAAATTTGACTCAGGAATCTCATTTGGCATAAAAATGAGGAGAACACATAGGATAGTATAATAATGTAGATTAATGTATCTACTTGTAAACTATATTAACTTCTATTAGTTCTAAATAATTTGCATTATGAGGGATTCTTGTTTATTAATACAAAGTAAAATTATTTTTGTATTGCTAAGATAAATTATATATTGATAGAAATTCAAAATTATATTACTCATATTGTGTATGTTTCTTTTTTTTTTCTTTTTTTTCTTTTTTTTTTATTGAGAATAAGAAAAAAAAAGTTTCCGCATCCTCCCAG
>NW_026068076.1:1037416-1075325 GCF_014885135.2 Alexandromys fortis | reverse complement strand
ATCACCATAGAACCTTCATCTGGAGATGGATGGAGATAGAGACAGAGACCCACACTGGAGCACCGGACTGAGCTCCCAATGTCCCAAGGAGGAGCAGAAGGAGGGATAATATGAGCAAAGAAGTCAGGACCACGAGGGGTGCACCTACCCACGGAGACAGTGGAGCTGATCTATTGTGAGCTCACCAAGGCCAGCTGGACTGTGTATGTTTCTTTTAAAGATACTTTTGTATATCGATACAAATGTAAGATTTTTGTCAAACTTTATGTATGTTTCTACTTCTGTTTAAGATATTTTGTATATTGATGCAAATTAATGATATTTTTGTCATCATGGGCTATACATTTCTATCTCTGATTAAGATATCTTTATAAATTGCAACAATTATAAGATCATTGTCCTTATGCTGTACACTTGTTTGAAGATTATTTATTTTTATAATGTGAGGTTTTAGTCATTAAGCTATATAGGTAATTCTTAATAACAGGTTAATAGTTACTTATGTTTATCATACTTATAGTTATGTTAGTTAGGGTCTCTGGATGTATTCCATATAGACATGTAATCTTCAAATACTTCATAGAGCTATAGAATATGATATTTAATGTTTTAATAACTTAGAACTCTGTTGAAGTAAGACACAATTGAACCTTGCAGCACTGATTTACTGCTATGAGAATGATGGACACTTCATAAAGAGCCTGTTTTCTTCTTGGCAAAACTGTCCTATTGGGCAAAGAACTGCTGTTGCTTTGACTGCTGACACTAAGCCAGCTGTCTAATCCAAACAAGCAGGATACAAGGGAAAAAAAAAAAAACTACTAAATTTTGCCAAGTTAGGGTGGGACAGTCTTTCGAATTTTCTTGCTTCTGTAAAAGGTCTGTCAGATATTCCAGGCCTATAGCCAAAGTTGGTTGCCCCAAGATTGCAGAGAGATGTTGGTTGACTGACTGTCCAGGTAGCCAGCCGTTTCTCTCAGTTCTTGCCTCTTTTGGAAGTCACTTGTTTGTAATTCCTGCTTACTCGGGTAATATTATTTTTCTTCTCAAGCCTTTGATGAGATTGAAGATTAGATAAATACAGTTTTAATCTTCACATATCTTAGCTAGAGTATATTAGGTATTTTAAGACTTAGACTTTCCAGGATAAGAAAGCTATTGGAATAAACTCTGTAATTGGCGTGAGTTACCTATGGACTGGACATTAAATATGTTTTTCTTACTTAATGTTGTTCTTGGTGGTTATAGTTTCATTATATTAATGTTATTACCTTCCTTTTTCCTGCACAAGACTCAATAGTTGTTCTTATTGTAAATAATGCTATGTTAGGATTATAACCTTCTTATATAGAAAAAAGCCCTAGGGCAATGTCTTGTCTGCCTACAACACAGCTTAAATGCTGAGTATGCACTTTCTTACTCTCATGTTCTATTGGGTGGTCAGAGCTAAGCAGGTAAGGAAGAGATGGCTTATAGGTAGTGCTCTCTGTCCCTGGGTGAAAGGATAATACGAAGGCATCTGGATCAATGGTGGCATCTTGACTCCATATTATTGAGTGTTTGTCCCTATCCCATACCTAAATAAATTCTGAGATCCCCAAGTTTTTAAGATCTCCTAGGATTTTATTTTTTAATTTTTTTATTGATTTTATTGAGCTATATATTTTTCTCTTTTTCCCTCCCTAACTCTCTCCTTGCTACCCTCTCTCATGGTCCCCATGTTCCCAATTTACTCAGAAGATCTTATCTTTTTCCATTTACCATGTAAATTAGACCCATGTATGTCTGTCAGGGTCCTCATTGTTGTCTAGGTTTTGGGATTATGAATTGTAGACTGTTTTTTTGTTTGTTTGTTTTATGTTTAAAAGCCACTTTTGAGTGAAAACATATGATATTTGTCTTTCTGGGTCTTGGTTACCTCATTCAATATGATGTTTTCTAAATACATCCATTTGCCTGCAAATTTCAAGATGTCATTATTTTTTTTTTCTTTTGTGTAGTACTCCATTGTGTAAATGTACCACATTTTCCTTATCCATTCTTAGGTTGAGGGGCATTTAGGTTGTTTTCAGGTTCTGGCTATGACAAAAAATGCTGCTGTGTACATAGTCGAGCACATGTCCTTGGTATAATTTAGCATCCTTTGGGTATATACCCAAAAGTGGTATTGCTGGGTCTTGAGGAAGGTTGTTTCTTAATTTTCTGAGAAATCACCATACTGATATCCAAAGGGCCTGTACCAGCTTGCACTCCCACCAGCAATGCAAGAGTGCTCCCTTTTTCCCACAACCTGTCCAACATAGATTATCATCAGTGTTTTTCATCTTGGCCATTTTTACAGGTGTAAGATAGAATCTAGAGTTATTTTGATTTGCATTTCTCTGATGATTAAGGATACTGAGCATTTCCTTAAGTGTCTTTCAGGCATTTTAGATTCCTCTGTTGAGAGTTCTCTGTTTAGGTCTGTATTCCATTTTTTAAAATTGGATTATCTGTTATTTTGATAACCAATTTCTTGAGTTCTTTGTATATTTTAGAGATCAGCCCTCTGTCTGATGTGGGTTTGCTAAAGACCTTCCCCATTCTGTAGGCTGTTATTTTGTCTCGTTGACTGTGTCCTTTTCTTTACAGAAGCGTTTCAGTTTCAGGAGGTCCCATTTATTAACTGTTTCTTTCAGTGTCTGTGCTACTGGGGTTATATTTATGAAATGGTCTCCAGTGCCAATGTGGTCAAATATAATTCCCTCTTTCTCTTCTATGAGGTTCAGTGTAGTTGGCTTTCTGTTGAGGTTTGATCCATCTGTACTTGAGTTTTGTTTATGATGATATATATGAATATTTGTTCATTATTCTACATGTTGATATTCAGTTACCAGTACCATTTGTTGAATATGCTTTCTTTGTTCTATTTTATTTTATTTTTTGCTTCTTTGTCAAGAATCAGGTGTTTGTAGGTGTGTGGGTTGATATCTAGGTCTTCAATTTGGTTCCGTTGGTCCTCCTGTCTGTTCTTATGACAATTCGAGGCTGTTTTCAGTACTATAGCTTGAAGTCAGGGATTGTGATATTTCCAGATGATCCTTTATTGTACAGGATTGTTTTTGCTATCCTGGGTTTTTTTGCTTTTGAATATGAAGCTGAATTTTGTTCTTTTGAGGTCTGTGAAGAATTTTGCTGGGCATTGCATTGAATCTGTAGATTGTTTTTTTTTTTTTTTTTTATAAAATTGCTATTTTTGCTATGTTAATTCTACCTGCCCAGGAGCACAGGAGATCTTTCCATTTTCTGGTGTCTTCTTTAATTTCTTTCTTCAAATATTTAAAGTTCTTGTCATATAAGTCTTTCACTTGTTTAGTTAGAGTTACTCCAAGATATTTTATCCTATTTGTGGCTATTGTGAAGGGTGATGTTTCTCTGATTTCTTTCTCATCCCATTTATCATCTGTGTAAAAGAGAGCTCCTGATTTTTTTTTTAGTTAATCTTGTATCCTCCTATATTACTGAAAGTATTTATCAGTTGTCGAAGTTCCTTGGAAGAATTTTTGGAGTTGTTTATGTAAACTATCATATCATAGGCAAATAGTGAAAGTTTGACTTCTTATTTTCAATTTATATCCCTTTGATCTCCTTTTGATGTCTTATTGCTCTAGCTAGGACCTCAATAACTATATTGAATAGATATGGAGAGAGTGGACAACCTTGTCTTGTTCCTAATTTCAGTTGGATTACTGTGAGTTTCTCTCCATTAAAGTGAACTAAAGTGAGTTGGGAATTACTGGTTTCATAAAGTTCTAGTTTCTTTTGTTTACAAATGTCACTTAAATTAGAAGATTGTATTTCAGGCAAATATTTCTATAGGGAATTACCTGGAAAATGTGGCCAAAGTTGCCACTTAAATGTGTGATTTTTAAAGTCTTTTATTCAGAGTACAGACAGGTAAATGTAAGTCCTCTCAGGAAATTTCAGTCAAACTTAGGGCTTCAAAGAACTCTCAGAGGAATTTCATGGCAAGTAAAGAAGGGTTGTGCATGTAGCTTTTGTCTAATATTATGGATCCCTATAATATTGTTAGGAGGTTTATTACATTTTGAAGAAATTTATGTCATCTAAAACACAGGTAGATTATACTGAAGTCAATATAAAGCTGAATAACCACAACAATCATACAGTGCTTGAATACACACATTCTACTGTAAGAAACCAAGTTTCAAACATTTCAGCTATAATCACATACTCACTTCATTGATAAGAAAGGGCACATAGGGCTGGAGAAATGTCATAACAGCTAGGACCACTTTGTGCTCTTGCAGAGGAACTGAGCCATATCCCCAGAACTCACATCAGATGTACTATAACTACCTGTAGCTCTAGTTTCAGGAGATAACAAAAAAAAAAACCTATTCTGGCCTCCATAGGGACAAAGAATACACATAGTTCATATACATACATATATGAACTGAGATATTTTTATTTATTTATTTATTAGTTGTTGAAAAAAAAATTCCTGCCTCCTCCCCATTTCCCATTTCCCTCCCCCTGAGATATTTTAAAAAATCTTTAAAAACGAGAGTTGGTATTCATTTACTGAACTATCATTCTGGAGAATGGAATTAAATTTAAATTAAAAGACTTATTTTTTGTTTGTGTGTGTCTCATTCCATTTCAAAAGGCTTCTTTACTGACCGGAGGAAGAGGAGATGGAGGAGGGATACCAATTTCTTAACCTTTATATGGGTCTTAACCAACTAGTTTCTGAAACCAGAAGGTTTTGTTTAAATGGTCCATTGCAAAAATGATTGGCATTTTAATTCTCAGAAACCAGCAACATATTGGAAGTTAACTGCGATCTGTTAAAATTGTTGCTAGGATCAAAACAAACTGATACTATGTTGGACAGAAAGATGATTAGTCACTGTAGCTTAGAGTGACTAGCTAGGAAAGGTGTGATACTTCCATGAGAAGAAGGCAAAGGAAGTGAGCCAATCACTGATCACATAATAGGATCAGGCAAGAAAGCACAATTATTTGGGAATTATATCTCACTCTGTTTGGAGGCCATTTTCTTTCAAACCACCACAACATTCTCACCATCAGTTTGTTGACAATATCCTTGATTGTTTGTAGGTTTCCATGGGTCCCCTTTGGTGAACAATTCAATTAGATGTAACTCTATCTTGGTACTGGAAACTTTGGTGGCAAGAGATGGGCAGTTGAGACTTTCTCTCCATTATTTGTCAATTTCACTTAGGTTGCCTACCTATATGCATATTTTTAAGGAAACTTCTACTGTATTAGGTTTCCATACTAACCCTCAATGTCCCTTTATTTTAGCTTTCTCTCTCCATGCTTCCTCTTCTTCCCCTTCCCCTTCCCCTTCCTGCTTCATCATCTTGTTCTAGTCCCCAATCCATCTGTAACTACTCTATCTTCCTTTCCTAAAAAGATCTCTCTGTCCCCTATAGTTATTTATCCTGTACACAACCTCTATGGTGCTATAGATTGCAGTTTATTTATCACTTATTTAATAGCTAACATCCACATTTGAGTTCTGGGTTACTTCATTCAGAATTAATTTTTTTCTAGTTCCATACATTTAGTAAGGTGAGTTTTTAATATTATCCTGAACACAACCAACCTTGTAGACTTTTCTATTACTTCATATGTTTGCAAAGCCAAAGAAACTTACAGCTTATTTTTTATGTAGCTACTATTATATACCTGAATGCAAAAAAGAAATCTAGTTTGTTTTCAAAGGACACAGTTTTAATATAGTTGTCACATGGCTTCTCTTTTCTTTCTGTCACTCTGATCTTTGATTCTATCCTTTGGTTGCCTGATATCTTTTCTCACATTTGGTACTGAATTTACAAGAAGTTCTTCCAATTCTATTTTAAGAAAATATCTTTAATATAATCACATTTCATCTGTATATTGAAATGGTAGTGTATATATATGTATATATATTAACCAATATTTAAGTTTTATGAACCTCTTATCTTGCTCCCAGTATGTATGTATGCATGTATGTATGCATTAGGTATATGTTTATGTATATGTAGGTGTGTATGTATAAATGTATAGATGAATGAAGAAATGTGAAGGCTCAATAATATTAGCCTTCCAAATCACATCTGAATTTGAGCAGTTATCTTGGAATCATGTAAAGATTGATCTAGCCCAGCTCATACTTCCTAATCCAGTATGGGATTTCCTTTTGTGACTTCATTTGCTTCAAATGCTTCTTCCTTGCATTCCAGACTCACTGATTTCTCTGGCTAGTCTTAATGCAAGACAGCCATAGAAGCAGTATAAAGCTTCCTGGGAACTTTCCATTCTTTTGTATCCTTTCTCCCAGATACAGTGTGGTTGGCTTATTATTATTCATTCTCTCCAGAGAAGCTCTCTGACAATTCCATTTCAGGTCCCACACAGACATCAAGAAATTCACTGTTTCATTATGCTTTTGTGACTTCATAGCATTTATTACTACTTGATTTTATTGCACTTTTGCATTTAATATTCATATTCTTTCTGTAGAAAATAAATTTCAAGAGAAAGTAAACTTTGTATCTTCCTCAATATATTTGCCTTTTTAGACTTTACTCACCTAGTCCATTTGATGTTTCTCAACTGAGAAACAGATATTCTTGCTTTCTTTTCTTAGACTTGGATCATTTTTCTAGCTTTATCTCTCCATTCCCACTTCGATTTACACTCCCTCCATCTTGTTTTTTCGAAGTATTTCCTTCCATCATGATATTAAGATAGTCTGGTAAGTTAAAATATGCTTCATTGTGAAAAAGGTCTTTCTGTATGACTTCTACAGAACAGTGATAAGATTTGGATATATTTCCATCTAGATTGCTGCACAGATACTAGCTCAGGACATCTTTTTGTATTCTCTTCAGCTAATTGTTCCTTACTACCAAAAACTTACTTTAAGTTATTCTTCATTTTAAAACAAGCACTGATATATTCTGTACCATTTTATTCCCTTGTTTACCTGATCAGAAAGGCTGATTTAATTAGCAGCCAGGTGCATAAGCTAGCCACATAATGTGTCATCACACTGACAGATTTGTGTGGCTTGTCGGATAATTTTAATTGTATTGAACTAGAGGAGATTTTGTCATGACAACTTTAGTTGTCTATTCAACACATTTCCTGTTTCTATGTTGGTCATTCACCAGTTGTTGTGACGATGTTCTACATAATTCATAAGCCCTGCTCTGGGAAAAACTCTAAAGAGTCCCATTATCATAGTCCCCCACCCCCGGAAGTCAGCCTGAATTCCAATTTGGCAATTGTGAACTAACTTCTCTATCTCTGAAGATGTACTTCTGCCTAGTTTTAATATACAGAAGTCCCCACTGTCTGCTCTTTGCTGTCTTGTCACTGGTAAGCTCTGGTTTTTCCCCATAATCGCTTGCTTATGTCACTATCAACAGATTTCTTCAAACATTTACCTTATGAAAGCAGATAAAAGTTCATTTGTATTACTTATCACCAACACATGAAGAAGAGTAATATGAGATGTCAAAAATACAGTAAATAAGCATATTGAATATGCATTGAATGATGAGTGAAGAAGGAATGATTATCTTGGCAACCTCTTCTCCATTTATTATGTACTGTTTCACTACTCCAGCCAGTGTTTCAGAAATGTAGCCTCTTAACAAGATGTTTAAGGTTTAAATTGAAAAAGGGGCTAAAGTCAGTGGTTGAGTTTTTCTCTCGTATGTTCAAGGCTCTAGGTTCAAACTCCAGCACTTTTCTAAGAATGTTAACTGCATGAAGAGCAGACACAAGAACTTGGCACTTACAATCTCCGTGGCTGAAGCTTCGCTGGTTGTGTTTCGACATCTGTGATGTTCTATGTACAAACAACCAAATCAGAAGCTCAGAAAAAATAAAACCTACTGGTAAGTGGTGACTGTTTTAATGGTGATTTATTTTTATTAATTTCTGAACTTAAGACATTATCCAAGACACATTCTTCTGAGTCAGATTTTCCCTAGGAGCCAGAGAAAGCATCTGAAGTATTTATGTTGCCAGTGCTAATGGAGCCATTTGTCACCCTTACTTCTCAATCCTCCATATGGAAAGCAGTTTACAGAAGTGTGAGGTGCTCCCAAGTCCCCAGTGAGCGAGCTCTCATCATAGCAGACAAGTGCACTCCTTGTGAGGATAAATGCATGCTTAACTGCATATCATAGGCTCCAAAGAAGTTATCTGACTCAAAGAACATGAAAACTTGGCTTACTTTGTCAACCAATGGGATAAGATCTGTCAAAAACACCAAATTGCTTCACATTCTGTGACACCTACACTAAAAGAAGACCAGCCCCTGGAAGGAAGCAGTCAACCAGGGACACTGGCAAGAGCTTTGGCAGCTGCAGGTAATGGAACAGTTTTCTTCTATGTGCACTTAGGTATCAATTGCAGCACAAGAGGCATTGTCTCATGCTGCTTTATGGAGGCACAGTGCCTTCCTTTGGAAAACTTTTCTCTATACACCTATGAGAAAATGTACTGCGGAAAGTTCAATAGAAAAGTTACAGTGTTCTGTGTCCCTAAAAAGGGATTGATTAATTGGTTTATCAGGAAAAAGAACAACAAAAAACCCAGCAAAACAAACTAAGTATTGGACAGTTATCTACATTCTGCTGTTCAATTGAACTTTTCACATGCTTATGTCTAATTTATAGTAAATCACTAGTTCTAATAGGTCTTACTAATAAAAGCCTGGAGACAAATGTTGCAGGAAAGACTGAGAGAAGAGAGATAAAGGAGCAAAACCACTGTCATCGTACCTCTCAACTTCCCAGCCAAAAAGAGACTTGAGTTCCTGTTTCTTTTTGCCTTATCACTTCCTCTCTCCTCCCAGTGATATCACTTCTTGTCTGTCTATTTAGACCTCCAGACATCTATGGTTAGCTAGTGGCTAGCTCTGCCTTCTAGTCTTCAGGTAAGCTTTATTTGTACAAACAAGATATCACCACATCATAGCATTACAAACTCCATTTTGAGGTTGGAAGGTATCAGATGCCCATACGTGTTATCTGTAGCATCTGGCCTTTCAAGCAGAGGAAGCCCAACAGCTGTGTACTTTTAAGAACTTTCTTAAAAACGGTGACTTCTGTGATGCTTTTCTAAGTGCTTATTGCAACTTATTCAGTTTAAGGCAGCCAATCTGATTATTGGGAAATATAAGATCACACAGTATGTAAAACTTTTCTTTCATGGCAAGAATGTGATACTGTTCTGGAAAGAAGTATCACAAAACTGCTAAACTTTCGATTTAAGTTAATATCAGGAAACTTACTTTAAAATAGTGATTCTCATCCTTCCTAAAGCTAACTGCTCTTTAAAACAATTCCTCATGTTATGGTGACCCCCAACAATAAAATTATTTTGTTGTTATTTCATAACTGTAATTTTCCTATAGTAAGAATAGTAATGTAAATAGTATGCAGGATATCTGATATGCAACCCCCATGAAAGGGTCATTTCACTTCAAAGAAGTCATGATTCACAGGTTTAGAACGACGTTGAAGTTTAAAGGGATATATATACATATAATATATATATATATATAATAACTTCAATGCCTACCATCCATAGGCCTGAGGACACAGTTGCAGTGTATCAATGATTGAGCAATTAAATCATGCTGTTTACATTGTGTTTTATTTCCTACTTCAGAATGAGAGATTTTAAATAAAAAAAAAGACATTAAAAGACAGAAGGTAGATACATATCTCAGTGATTCCTTCCCACACTGGAGACAGGCCTTTGGAAGACTTTTTTACTGTTTTTACTAGCTATGTGTTTTTGTCACTATTCAAACTTGATTTGTCACTCAACTATTTAATTCCATTAACAAGTGATCTTTCCTTTAGGCAGAAACTAAATTATATACTTAGTAGTATGATGGAGACTTTGGTATCTGAAATGTCTGGTTATACTAGAAGATTTACACACAATATATTTACTCAAAAAATCTTATCAACAGAAAAAATGAAAGTGTCAGACTTATGGAATGACAGGAACTTTGGTTGTAATTTTTTTTTAAAGTGGCTCAAGAGAGAAAGATGCCATGAGAAAGAGTTCATGTAGAAGACTATTTTAACTAAAAAGAATTAGGGGAAAGGGAACATAAAAGGAGTGAAAGGGGAGACTGGCCTCTCGGGACAGAAGCAGCAGAAGAGAAGAGATAGGCAAAGAGGCAGAGGCAGAGAGAGAAAGAGAGGTGGGGAGGGTGAGACAGTCATAGAGAGATAAAGGGAAAGATGGGAGGTGGGGAGGACCCTTTTAAAAGGTAATGTAGTGAATGAATGCAGGAGGTACTCTTAGTAGCCTGTCAGAACTTCAAGGGCAGGTCAATACAGATGCGCCAGTACTAACAACTTTGCCTACCCTGAACCAAGACATCAAAAGTATAGGCAGGATTTGGTAGTTAAACAAATGCACTTGGTTTATCTTTCTTTTCTTGTTTGAATGAGTTTTGTATTACTCAAGATTTTCCAGAGGAACAGAGCTTGTATAATATATATCTCCTTCTTAATAAATATAGATTTTTTAGGATGGCTTACAGGTTATGGTCCAAGTAGTCCAACAAAGTCTGTTTACAAATGGAAGTTTCAAGAATCCGGTAGTTGTTCAATCTATGAGGCTGTATGTCTCAGCTGGTCTTCAGTATACAACAGAATACCAAAGTAGGCTGTAATGCCAGTTAAGGAATGAAGTTGCCAGTGAGAGTGTGAGAAAGCAGGTAAAGAAAGCAATCTTCCTTCTTCTACATCCTTTATAAAGGCTGCCAGAAGAAGGTGTAGATCAAATTAAAGATGGATCTTCCAACATCACAAGATCTGAGTTAAAAGTGGGGTCTTCATACTTCGAGTGGTTTAATTAAGAAAACTAAGCCTCCCAGCGATACCCAGCAGCTTGGACTTTAGTTAGTTCTAGATGTAGTCATAATTCTAAGCATAGCCATTACAGTCAAGTTGACATCCAAGAAGAGCGTCAGTGTCATAATCAGTATTCAATCCCAAGAATTATCTTCACACAAGCTCCCCACTCTCTCCTCTTAAATATGCAGGGCTTGTATTTTAGTTTCAGTATTCTAAGTAAGTGTTCGTGTTCTTAAGACAAAAATGTCTCTTGGTTTCTCTCTTTTGTTAGTAAAATAATTTTGGCTTTATAACCATATATTGATTTCAGTGTTACAGCATCGTGATGTATACAGATGTTTTCAAATTTCCATGACAGTTCACTTCTATTATGCCCACAAATTTCTTTTCTCAATTATAAGTATTGAGTGTGTATATATGTTATATACATATATAATATTCAGGATATTTTATGAACTTTGAAAGGATTGGGAATTGTTTCATGTATCTTTATTCAAATATTTCTGGCATTTAAAAAGTACTTAACAATAACTAGTGAACAAATTTGTTATGAAATAATGATTACTGTAATATGGATATTTTAGAAAATGTATGGTTTAAAGCATAATTTATTCTTTAAAAGGTTTAAATTGTAAAAAATTATGATTGTTAGTTTATCTCAACGTATTAATATAAGTAGAGAAATTTCTCCCTAGAAAGATCCTTAAGAGTCCCTAGAAGTCATATCCTTGCATGATTTGTATGTATATTGTGATTTTATAATTCTTTTGGGAAGTTAAAATATTTTTTTTGTAGAATCAGTTTTACAAACTAGGTAAAATGCTAAGTGTAAGACATCAATGGTCTTATCCAGCTGTGAATCCTATAGACTACATCATCAACCTCACAGGCAAATGTATGCTTATATAATAGTGCATAACTGTTATAGGTCATAGGTAACCAATCATTCCACTATTGAATTCAGGGCCACTTCATAGGAGGGAATCCGTGTTTGATGCTGTAAACTGAGTAAAAGTCCCATAACATACGAAATGGTAGTCCCAAGGTAGAACCTAATTTTTTTGTCTAGTTAAATTGTAGTATCCCAGGACCAGCACTCTCATCTGTCACAGGGGGACATCTTTTCCTCACCGATGGCTCTGGTATCATAAGAGTGATTCTCACGTGTTGTACAGAGGCCACTGGGATGTTTCTGGCCACCCTCTGATTATTTCCTAGCCACCCAGACTCTCAAAATAACCACACAGAAACTGTATTAATTAAATCACTGCTTTACCAATTACTTAAGCATATTGCTAGCTAGCTCTTCCATCTAAAGTTAACTTATCTCCATTATTTTATATTTTACCATGAGGGTCATGGCCACCAGCAAGGTTTTAGCATGCCTGTCTCTGGCAGTGGCTCCATGGCATCTCTCTGACTCCACCTTTCTTTCTCCCAGCATTCAGTTTATTTTTCTCCACCTAGTTCTACTCTACTCTACCAGGCTAAGCCAGTTTATTAACCATTGGTATTCCCAACATACAGAGGGGAATCCCACATCACCTCCTCTTTTCTCTCTAAATAAAAATAAAAGTTTTAACTTTAACATAGTAAAATTACATATAACAAATCAGTTATCAAGCAAGAATTACAGTTAGAATATTTATATCTACTTTATCTTTCATGATAACGAAAAAAATTGTAACTATAACTACATATTCTTCAACTCCATCAAAGACTCCAGAAGGATATAACATTACCTAAGTAAACAGGAAGTGCATTGTAAGCAACTTCCAAAACTCTAGAAATGACAGAGACATTTCATTGCTGGACAGTCACCCAAAGTTCTGTGTTGTTGGGGCATCCAATCTTCAGCAGACAGGCCCATATATCCAGTAGACTTTTCCATGAAGAAGGAAATTTGAAGATCTGTTCTGCCGTGCAATGGGAAAGTCCATCAGTTGCTTTCTTTAGTGTCCTGAGGAATACCTGGCAGATTCTTTCATGAAGTAGAAACCCAAAGGATCGTCTCACCTTTAGGCATGTTCAACAGTCATTTCTTTGCGGGTCCTGCATGTCCAATTTATCAAGCAGTCTAGGCAAGAGCAGTTTCTTGCCCAAATGGCTAACAAACTCCATAAGGAGCCTCTTTCATGCCTCTTGAAATAATTGGTGCTTCCAGGAGCAGACATGTCTCATTGTCATGAAAACTCCTAAGTTCTTAAACATTTTAAATGTCATATTCTGTTGTCCTTGAAAGGTTTGAAGAATGCCTATCCATCTGAAATATATGTCTGTACATCTATAAATCTAAGTAATGTGACTACGAGCTTGACTATTATAGATGATTATCTATTAACCTATATTTCTTAATTATATATTACATTTTTAAATAAGCTTCACAAACACAATACCTTAATCAAGAGCAGAAATATACATGTAACACAATTGACCATAAATTTGTAGCAATAAATCAAACTGCATACCAATGCAAATCTCTATAGCATATCCCCCTTTAAATGTAAACAAACATTTATAAACAATAATTTAGGGAATTTGGGCATAGTTCTCCCTAAACTACTTTCTGCTTTTTGTTCAATGAAATCTTTTTTGGGGAGTGTTCACAGCAACCTTTCAGTGGGTCTTGATCCATCAAATCACATTAGTCTAAAAGGAATCCATAGGTTCTCATCTTCTGTGGAAACAAAAGCAGACCCTCTTTTCCAAAGCAACATATCCTTAGATCCATATTTTGAAATCAATATACCTTTAGAGTATATATTCTGATTTAGTTTAACAGTCTGTACAATGAAATTTCTCTATGTACTTAGCTCACTCACAGTCAAAAAATTCATAGAAAACACAATAATATACATAATCCAGACTCTGTAAATTTTCCATTTTTACATGACTTATTTTTTCTTTATTACTTTTAATCTATTACTGTCTGTACTCTGTCTCTTTAAAGACTTTGCTTTTTTAAAAAGCCACTTACTTCTTTTTATGACCCTATGTACTCTTTATCTTATCTCTTCCAAGCTTTGTGACCCATTTAGAGGTCTTTTTCATCTGAATTTGCCTTTATTGTGTATCTGTAATTATTTTTTGACCAGAAATGCTTCTTAAAATGCTAAGCATTTCTTAAAAACTTAAGCTGCGGCATTGCTAGGACAAATTTGGCCTTTCCAGTTTGGTCTGCCCAGTCCAACCTGGTGGAGGTTTGTTTACTGCCTTTGAATGCTGTGAACATTGCCCCAGTTTCAAGTTTTTAGCAGATGTATGTTGCACCATTAAGCAGGTTGTAGCACTCTGCTCACAAAACCTATTTAAATGCTCCATAGCTGGACCTCATCAGAGTTTGTGCTGGCAGTATAGCCCAGGAAGCTGCACTCACTAGCTACAGTGCTTGAGAAAGCAGCCTTTGCTTCCCATCTGGGCAGCAAACCAGAGTTGAGATTGTTGTCAGTGTTGCAGGTAAGTCAGTCCTGAGGGCATGGGAGCAGAGAGCTGATTCTGTAGCCCCTCTCTTTCCCTCTACAGCAATCAGGAAAGAGATTGGACCCTGTACTCTACTTGTGCAAAATGGTAGAATTGGCCCTTGCGATGAGTGAGGGGACTTGTATCTGAGGGTCCTAAAGCAAGAGGATTGGGTCTCCTCCTTGCTGTAGGCTGCATTGGGTGAACTAGTTGAGACAATGCTAGATCACTCACCTGGGTAGTGTCAATTAGGGAAAGCTATTAAGCTGACCAATTCAACTACCACACAATTATAGAACCAGTGATATGAGTTGCCCCCCCCCAACATCCACAGAATCTATGAACTGTTGGAGCATGTGAAGGGGACAAACTTATAGATCCAAACCAGCAGGATTACCATGAGACAGGACAGCAACAGGATATCTAAGAGATGCCGCAATAAGAACCCATTATCAGTGGTATATCAGTGTAGTAATTGGAGCAGCCGGCTGCGTCCCCGGCACCCTGCTGCCCGCACGGCTAGCTTTATACCCGAAATAATTACACAGAAACTGTATTCTTTTAAACACTGCTTGGCCCATTAGTTCCAGCCTCTTATTGGCTAGCTCTTATATACTAATCTAACCCATTTCTAATCATCTGTGTAGCCCACGAGGTGGCTTACCAGGGAAGATCTTAACCTGCGTCTGTCTGGAGTGGGAGAATCATGGCGACTCACTGACTCAGCTTCTTTCTCCCAGCATTCTGTTCTCTTTTCTCCACCCACCTAAGGGTTGGCATATCAAATGGGCCTAGGCAGTTTCTTTATTAATTAACCAATGAAAGCAACAGATTAGAAAGAAACCAGAGGCCTTGAACCAGATGTTGAGCAATAATCTTTTCATACACTGTGAAGATGTGTTTTTGCTAAGGTACCTTCTGATTGATTTACTAAAGAGATGAATGGTCAATAGTTAGGCAAGAGAGAATAGGTGGGAATTCCAAGAAGGAAAGGAAGTCAGGAAGAGTCTGAGGTAAGCAGGACTTTGCCCATCAGACACAGAGAGATTTGGATGTAGAGAATGGAGGAGAGGTAAAGAGGTGTGTGGCAGAATATAGATTAATAGAAACAGTTTAATTTAACTTCTAAGAGCTAGTTGGGAATAAGCATAAGCTAATTGGCAAGATTTCACAATTATTAATCAATATCATAATTTGGGGACTGATAGTACAAAGAAAGTCCAATGAGAAAGTTTGCTACAGCCAGACCAAAGACTTGTGGCAAAGAATACTTGCAAGTAAGCATGAAATAACTAAAGGGTAAACTATGTATCTCGAGGAGGCACATTATAGTTTACACAGCAAGATTCTTATTTTTTGTTTTATGTCTTTATTTTTTTGGGTGTTTTCTTTTTCTTTTAAATTTGCTTTTGCTTATGGGGGGGCATTGCAAGGGCAGAGGGGAGATGTGAGGAGACAGGGAGGTAAGTGGGATCAGAATGAATGATATGAAATCCACAAACAATCATACAACAAAACAAACAATCAAACAAACAAAGCCATTAATTTTGGATAGGGATGTGACAGAGATGATAGAGGATATGAGATGGGTTATACATTATATACATTAACGAGCCACTTTGTAAAAGGTGCAAAGCCACGTGGGTAACACAGGCAAGAACAATGTGCTAATGTAAGTTATAAGAATTAATAAGAAGCCTGAGCTAATAGGCCAATCAATTTACAATTATTGTAGACCTCTGTGTCTGGGTGACAACTGCAGACTGAATCTTTCCTCTTCTCAGGATTATCCTGTTCTCCTTGCCCTGCCTCTACTTCCTGTTTGGTTGCTCTACCTTTACTTCAGGCCTGGCTACTGGCCAGTTAGCATTTATTTAAAATACATGTGACAGGGTACAGGCTATTGTCCATAATCTTTTCTTGATAATATTTCAAAGACTCCCTCATAATAGTATTTATGTCCTGGTTGAACAGTTGTACGTGGTTGATAGCCTGAACACCCTAGGAGGCTCTCTGAACACAATGTTTCTTGGGGATAAGTGATCTTTTGCTGGCAGGCTGTACTTTGGGGTTACAAAGAACCAATCCTTTTATTGCTTATCTCAAAAGGTAATCTCATAAGAAACCTTGGAAGAATCACAAATCTAAGCTTTTATATATAAGTAAGAATGAGTCATCTGTACTTTAAATCCTCAGAGTGCATACCCATTCATCAACAGTTTTTTTTTTTTTAATATCAGGAAGCTAAGGTAGAAATGGGCACAAGAAATTAATTATAATCCTTATTCATTCACCCATCCTAGGAAAAAAGGCACTGTCAGCCAGCAGTAGCCAGGCTACCATAAAGCCTGCTCCCATAATTGCTGCTCCCTGACCTCAAGGAATCCCACATTCAGCTATAATAAGTATTCCTTTAAGAAGTTGCCCAAGATTTTTTTTTTTACCTCAGAGCTATCAATAAATCATCTTAACCTAAACTTAAGTCACTTAAAGCTTTGTTTAAACTATGATGTACACCAGAACATGTGAACACCTCTCTCAAGATTAAGATTAAAGAATTCAAGCTAATTTAGCTTCTTGGGAACAGCTGTTCTTCTTAATCATTAACTTAATCCACAGTCCATACAACCCCTCAAGAGAAACTAATTGTGTGACATTTTCTTGTTCTTAGTTTCTATCCTCTAGAGTCCCATTTTTATCAGGGGCCTGAGGCAACACTTTAAGCTGTACAGCTTAAGAGGAAATAATCTTCATAATAATCAACAAATAAGAATGCCCAGTAGAAGGGGATATTTCCATGAGATAATCACACTGCATTAAAGGCAGCGGGGATCTTCCCACACCCATTTACGCCATGCCAGATACTAGAGAACAGTGACAGCAGCAAACATATAAAGTCACAGCAGTAGCAAGTGACATTCTGGAGCTGAAGCCCTCAGGGCCTTGCCCATCTGAGATTCACCCATCAGAGCTTTGCTTTCCAGTTGGCCAACATCCTGAACTTCAATTGCCCGCTTCTGCTTCTCTGACATGGCCACTGGCAGAAACCATTTCTACTAAAATGTAGATTCTTATAGCTGTAATAATTTAATATAAAACAATCTTGAGTTCTGTCAGTGAGAAACATATGGCTTGCTTAATAAATGTACTAACATAAGGAGAATTTCCTGGGGGAAACCATGATACTTAATAAATAATTCTAAAGTAATTGATTAGCATATCTCACTGAAAACATTTAGAAACCACAAGAAAGGAACTAACAGTTCAGTAGAAAGATTGATTAAATTGGTTGGGATAATGTGAGAGAAAACAAATGATGAAGAAGTAAAAGATCCTTCCTTTATCAAGCGGTCCAAGGGAATTCACATGAAAAATGACTAAAAATATGAAATAATGAACAGCTTCATAAAACGATGCACATGTGCACAATTATAGTTCAAATGTTCATGACTTGCAATTGTGTATATTGTGTTTCCATGGTGAAGGGATGGGGAGGGGAAGGTTTTGGGAATGGGATTAGGTCAAAGATGATTAAAATAAGTTGTTATATAAAAGGCCCAAGGGAGACCTCTCACCATCCCCTGCCATAAGACACCGGAAGAGGACTCTGGCCAGAAAGGAAGCACACATCAAGCATCAGCATGATATAAACCACTCAGTGTGATATTTTGTTTTCTGGCTGAAGATGCTCAGTGCTGGGCATGTCAACTATGTAGAGGCATATTCTCTGGAAAGCATGGGTACATGTATAAGTGACACTTGGGATAACGAGCTGCTGATGTAGTCTGAGGTAAGGAGAGGAAATGCATAACCAATGAGAAATGAACTGATACAAAATATCCAATTTGTGTGATATTATTTTGATATGTTTAAAAAACATATGTATATTTATTTATACAGCTTTTAAATGACTACATATAACATAAAATGAGTTAAGTTGATGAGTAATTTTATTATCTCCCTGAATAGTCTAACAAATTGTGCTTGAAAGCAATGAGGACTGCAGATTTTATAATTCCTGGGAATTTACAATTTTTCATTTTTCATGGGATTTTTGTCTTAATCTTGAATGTCTGCCCTTCTGTGATTAATAACAATACATATATTTAGAGAACTGTTTCCTAGGATTGTATTTTTATCAGATGGTAAAATAACTTTTATCCTCGTTGAATTCCTTAAAATCTCCAAACTACAATAAATAGAACCCCTTTGCTAGGATTAAATCAGGTGACAGAAAAAGGCCATGGTCAAAGTCTTAGCAGAATAAGAGCTGAGTAAGTAGCTAACCAGTTATTATTATAAAGGGGCCCCACAATAGAGGATGGTGGTACAATGTTAGGGTGTAAATGGTACTTGCCTGTGTCTAATACAGTCTATCAAACCAAGATAAACTTTGGATGCTGTCTTAGTTGGGGTATTCTATTGCTGTGAAGAGATACCATGATCATGGCAACTCTTACAAGGAAAACATTTCATCGAATGGGCTCTCTTTCAATTTCAGAGGTTCAGTCCATTGTCACCATGTCAGAGACCATGGTGGCATGCAGGCAGACATAGTGTTGGAGTAGTAGCTGAGAGTCCTACATATACCAAGCAACAGAAAATCAACTAAGACACTGGTCATTATACTGAGGATAGGAAACCTCAAAAGTCAGTCCCACAGTGACGCACTTCCTCCAATAAGGCCATACCCACTCCAACAAAACCACACCTCCTAATAGTGCTGCTCCCTATGAGATCATGAGGACAAATTAAACCCAAACTACCATTGATGCCAAACACGAATGGGTGTTGGAGTGTGTTTTGTGCATAGAAAGTAGTTGAGAGAAAGATGTATTTTTTAAAAATAAGTCTCAATAGAGATTCATTTATCATCAAGAAACATATCATTTTAGGTTTATAACAAATCAAATGTATGAGTTTAGGGTCTAACAGGATATTGTAGAGTTCCTGACATGGCAGAGAGCACTTGGATCTGGGAACAGTCCATGTGTAAAAGTAAACATTTCTATTTTCACTTTTTTCTTATTTCTTTCACCCAACCCTGGCATATAGAAACTATGACTAGGACATGGAAGAGAGTGAGGAGGAGCATGGAGCTTGTGCTCTTTCTTAGACTTGGGGAAAGATGGCGCCTGTGCTGTGGGTCCTAAAGACTCTACCTCTGACCCATATGCTTTCCGCAAAATAGTTACCAACTGATCCATCTCCCCAGACCAAAGAGTTGTTTTAAAATAATTTCTTCATCAAATGTATTCTTTTTTAATTAATCACTTTATTTTTTTTTAAAAGCAATCTTTTCTCATTTTACATATCAATCCCAGTTTCCAATCCCCTCCCCCACTTCCACTCCCTCTACCTCCCCATCCACTCTTCAGAGAGGGTAAGACAAGAATAGAAATATTTGATTATGGTATCTAGATTAATATACCACTCCAAGGGAGTCTTACTCTCTAGAACATGTGAGGTTGCCTCACATGACAGAGTAGATTTATGCAGGGGACTCAGGGTCAGAAAACGGCAGGCAGTTTTTCTTGGGTAATCTGGAACTTCCCCACGTAAAGAAGAGGAGTCATAATCAGATGTAAAGACAATAGCGAAACAATTGAGAAGCAGGGGCTTCGAAGATGCTGGAGGTGGTCTTGAAGGAATGAAGAATAGAATTGAGAAGCTGGCAAGGGAAAGGACATGATTCTTCCTAGACCTGTGAAAGCAAATGTGTGTTTTATAGTCATTGTGAGGGCTAAGTCCAGCTGGACTTGCATGCAGGTTAACTGTTATGTTTCTCTGTTGATTTTATCTCAGATGTCTATCCGTAGCTAACACTACTGGGGTAAAGCTCCTTACTTTCTTGCACTGAACCTGTTTTTACCTTAGGGCCATTGTTATTTGCTCTTTCAGTTGTATGAACTTGTAGTAATTGTTGAAGAAACAACTTCAGCATTCCATACTGACCTCTGCTTCATTGGCTATTTTTATATAAATTGATTTAAATGATGCAATTATGATTATGATAATATTCTTTTTCATTCTAGTTCCATTCAGTCCTAGGCGGTGAAGCAGAGTCTTCTGCACCATGTATTGCTGGGCATGTTTTTAATCCATTCCAACACTCTGTCTTTTACCTGCAAATTTAACCCATTTGTATTCACATTAATTGGTGACAGCTAAAATCTTACTACAGGAATTTTCTGAATTATTTTCAAGTCTTTCTATAGTCCCTTTTTTCTCTCTCACTCATACTGTCCCTGTGGTTGAAGGATTTAACTTTTGGCCATAAATTAATGCCTTTGCTTACAAAACTATCTCGTCTATAAAAAGGTATTTTTAAATAATGCTAACATAGCATGAAGTACACATGCTTAATATGGGTTTTTAACCAATTTCTGCTCTCTAAGTTTTTTTTTTCAAATTATGGGGAAATTATACAGTTCATTTGTGGACCCAAATGCTGGAAAATTCGGTGTATTCTATAATCTCATATGGCAGATGACCTTTCTATCCCAGTGAGTATCACACCATTCCACAGTTTCAGGTGCTGCCTTAGACAGTGGTTTTTCACAGGGCAAAAAAAAAAAAAAAAAAAAAAAATACAGAAGTCTGGAGGAAAAGATGAAAATTCTTACTTTTCTAATGAAACGACCCAAAAACTGGAACTTTTAGGACTGAAGGCACAATGTACAATTCAGCAGCTACACTTGATTAGCTTTTATTACACAGCCAAGGGAAAGTAAGCCTGTTGTGAGGAAATGACAGAACAGAAAATAAAAATATATTTTTAGAAAGTATCTTTTATGTTAGCAAAGGGCAAGAAAGGACACCATCTAGCCCTCAGATAGTTGGCTGCCCAATAATCTAAAAAGAAATAGAACTTGAATTGGTATAAGGAAAATGGCATTATTTTACTAAAAAAGCCATGCATAATACGAGAATCTTTTAAAAGGAAATTTACTTTAAAAGGAAGTAATGTTTTTGATTTTCTATGTACACCAGGTTTTGTTTCTTTATTATGTTATGTGCCTATGGAATGCCTTTATTTTTAACTTGACCATTTCAGCTGTAAGTCCACGAAAGCTTACGTGTAAATTCTCATGTGAGCGGTGACATCTGCTGCTCTATAGTCCTCGACAAATCTTTTATTCTTTGACAATTACATACATACATTATGTATTCCACCTCTTGTCTCACTGCTTCCTGGAGCCCCCAACATGTCCCTTTCATCTTCATGTCCTCTCCTTTGTTTTGTTAATACTCTCAGGGTCCAATTAGTACTGTCTCTTGGAATATTGACTGATCTTGTTGATTTGTGTGAAGGTCATCCTGGGTGCAGTGAGTTCAAGTTCGTGAGCACAACAGCCATGCTTTGTCCAGAAGGCAGCAATCTCACCGCACTTCCCATATCCCTCAGCTCTTGTGTTCTTTGCATTCTGCTCTCTGGCCTTTCCCTGAACTGGGGTTTTGGGTGAGGGTGATAGATAGTTGCTGGCATAGACTAGTTGTGAGTCTCTGCATTAACTGCTGATCTCTGCAGAGAGAAGCCTGTTTGGCCAATGTTGGGAGCAGCACTAATCTATGGGCATACACATAAACATTTAGAAGGCAGTTTGAAAAGTAACTTAGTAAAACAGCATTAGTAGGTTTGCTCTTGGACTTGTAACTTCTTAAGTCATTGGTTTTCAAGCAGATTTACACTACCAGGCCAGAATTCCTTGCTAGGACAAAGCTTCAGCTCCAATTCAAATGCAGTTGGTGACCCCCTGTGGTGGTTTGAAAGAAAATGGCCCCCAAAGAGAGTGATACTATTAGGAAATGTGGCCTTGTTAGAGGAAGAGTGTCTTTGTGGGGGCAGGCCTTGAGGTCTCTTTTCCTCAAGTTTCCCTCAGTGTGACTTTGAATAAACTTCCTGTTTCCTCTGAATAAAGATGTAGAATTCTCAGCTCAAGCACCATGTCTGATGGCATGGTGCCATTCTCCCTGCCATTATGATAGACTGAATCTCTGAAACTGTAATCGAGTAACCCCAATTAAATATTTTCTTTTTAAGAGTTGCCATGGTCAAGGCGTCTCTTCACAGAAATAAAAATCTCACTAGGGAAACCCCATAACCATCATGATATTCTTGCAGCATCTCTTGCCTAGCAGGTTGCTACTGTAGTTTGCAAGGTGGTCTGATAGGATCCGCTGATATTCTATCTCCCTTAGTGACTTGCATAGCTAGCACCTTCTGGCAGTATGAATGCTAGTCAGCAGAGAGAATGTTTTCACATCAATTCCAGTTTGATTTCTCTATATCCTGCAACCAAGTGTGTGTCTTTAGTGACATGGTCTTCCCGTGTGATTCTTCTGGGAAACCAAGAGCAAGGGCAGTGGCTTGTGTTAATTTGAAAATTTCTGGGAGGCCTCTGAGAGGCTTCTAGGCCTCATAGTGAGGTTTCCCAAACTGAATTTTTTTTAAGGACTCATGACTTAATGGGGCAATTGTTGTCTAAATACAAGATATCTGTGTTTAAATGCTTTCAATGTTTTAAAATTATACTTGCAATTAGCTTACAAATTAGTGTGCTTCCACAGGTTTTTTTTTTCATACATTCTTAGTTTTGCTTTTCTTCTACCCACCTCTCCTGTTACCTCTACTGCCATCTCTGCTTAGGTCTATGACACCCAGTATGCCATACTATCTATATATAACACGTTCTGCTGATCCCACCGCATTATTTCATTTGTTTAAGACAAAAGAACAACTTAGAGCATTATTATTCCATTATTTTTATTTTTTCCCTATATTCAAACCACACTTTTTCATGTCTCTCTTCTTTAGCTTTTTGTCATATGCATTAGAACTCTTTACACAAGATGGATATAGTTTATTTTCCTCCTTTAGTTGTAAATTCAGCATGGTGTCTTTCAGTCAATTCAAAAGTATTGCCTTTGGAAATGAATATTTACCTCCTCAAAATAATAGCCCAAAAGAGCTCCTGTTGGTTTGTTTTTATCTGCTTCTATAGCTACACTTTTGATGGGAACGTCATGCACTAGCCTGTTATTTCCAGGAAGAGGAAGAGAAAAAGAGAGACATAAGGTACAGAAGTGTCCCATTAGCTTCAGCTTAGATTAACCAGTCCCTAAGTGATCCTTGTGAAAACAAATAAACACTATTTTAATCTACTCATCTTTTCAATAGTCTGTTATACAACGAAAGGATACAACTACATATGTATGTCTGTAAAATTATATATCCTCTTTGTGAAAACTGATAACACATGCTCAGCTGCTCATCAGATGCTGTTTTCCTGTGTGATATCTCAGAAATCTCACCAACTCAGTTGTTTACCATACACTGACAAAGGGAGAATGACTGTGAAATGAAGTTTGCTATTTCCTGTAAGGGGAGGGACACAGATGCACATGCGTACGTGCACACACACACACGCTCATACATACATGTGTGCATGCATCATTCTTTATATTTGCTATAATCTTCCTTTTCAATTCATACCACACTTATGATACACTATTAACTTCGTTTACATTTCTGTTTGGAGTGGAATGAATCATAGCTAAAAAACACCATTTTATTTGTTACACAACACTTTGAAGAATTCTTCTACTACAATCTACCATCATATTTTTTAACATACAAGGAAACATAGATGAGAGGTGTTATGTAATTTCCTCAATTTTACACAACTGAGACAACATAATTAAAATATGAGTTCAAGCATGTTGTCTTAGAGTGTGCTCTTTGAGTCTACAGAGTGTAATCCTTACCCTTATCAATCACTGTTCAGACCACTATGGTATACATGAGAAAAAGTACTTATTGGTGGAGCTGAGGCATCACATACACAATGTAAGAAGGAAGGTTTTTTCCAAAATTGTGTATTGAGGGGTTAGCTTTCAATTCTTGATCAATATTTTAGATTGGTCCTATGCTTTTTCATAGTTGAACCGTAGAAGTTATTACACAATCTGACAATGATCATTCTGCCCTATCATGCCAAGCAGTTTCTTTATTGATTAACCAATGAAAGCAACACACAAACAGAAGGACCTCCTACACCATTTCCCCTTTTCTGTTTAAAAAGGAAAGGAAGGCTTTAACTTTAACATAGTAAAATTACATACAACAAAAGAGTTATCAATCAAGAATTACAGTTACAATATTTATATCTATTTTATCTTTTATCATTGTAAAGAAAAAACATAACTATAACTTTCTATCTTCAATTCTATCAAAGATTTCAGAAAGATATATTATTACCTATGTAAACTGGAAGTGCATTATAAACAACTTCCAAAACTCTAGAATTGACAGAGACATCTCATTGCCTGGACAGTCACCCAAAGTTCTTTTGTATCATTGGGGCATCCATCTTTAGCCTACAGGCCCATAGGATCCAGCAGACATTTCCATGAAGCTGGAAATTTCAAAGACAGTTTAGTCAATTTCTTTTGTGTCCTACAGAATATCTTTCAGACTCTTTAATGAAACAGGAACCCTGAAGGATCATTTCATCTTTAGGCAAGTTTAGCATCACCAGTGCTAGCTCTGGAGCCACCAGGCAGGAGCCATTTTCAGCAGTCCAACCCCAAGGATGAACATACGGCATATAAACCTTTTTTATCTGAGTTACAGCCAAATCTTCCACCAGAGCACTACACATCCTGGAAACATCTCTCTGTATGGCAGTGAGAACCCACCATGATCTCTCACCTACCCAAGCTTAGTAGACCTGATCTTGCCACCTGCCCAGGCAGGAAGAGCCAAGCCTTCTCAGCTACTTTCCTTCTGACCCTGAGTGGACAGACAAACACCGGGCCCACAAATTCTCCATAGCCAGAGTTTGCACTGGTGAAAGGGCCTAGCAATCCTCATTTTAAAATGGTGCAGCTTTTTTTCTGATGCAATTGCTGAGTCAGGAAAATATCTCTGTGGCACACAACAAGCAAACAGCAAAAAGCTGTGTTAAACTCTGTTTTTTAGTGTGTCTTGAATTAAGCTCTCTCAGGTTTTTAAGTGGTTTTAGTCCATCACATTGGTACCAAATTGTTAGAGGGATTGGGGCCCCATTTCATGACAATGAGACACGTCTGCTCCTGGCAGGAGCCAGCTACTTGAAGAGGAACATGGGCATCAAAGAGGCTCCTTATGGAGTTTGCTAGCCATTTGGAAAAGAAACTGCTCTTGCCTGGACTTCTTCACTGCACATGCAGTACCAGGAGAAATGACTGCTGAGCTTGCCTAAAGGTGAGATGGTCCTTTGGGGTTCCTGCTTCATGAAAGAGTATGCAAGACATTCTGCAGGACACAGAAAAAAGTAACTGAAAACTGCCAATATAGGTGCAACTGTCTTGGAAATTTCTTGCTTCATGGAAAAGTCTGCTGACTACTATGGGCCTGAAAGCTGAAGATGGATGCCCCAATGTTATAGAAGAACTTTGGATAACTGTCCAGGCAGCAAGATATCTCTGTCATTTCTAGAGTTTTAGAAGTTCCTTACAATGCACTTTCTGTTTACTTAGGTAATATATCCTTCTGGAGACTTTGATGGAGTTGAAGAATTTATAGTTCTCCTTAGTTATGATAAAAGATAAAGTAAATATAAGTATTATAACTGGAATTCTTATTTGATACCTGTTCTGTTATATGTAATTTTACTATGTGAAAGTTAAAACCTTCCTTTTTGTTTAAACAGAAAAGGGAAAATGGTGTAGGAGGTTCTGTTTATGTATTGCTTTCATTGGTTAATCACTAAAGATACTGCTTGGCCTGATAGGGCAGAACTTAGGTAGGCAGAGAAGACAGAACTGAATTCTGGGAGGAAGAAAGCAGAGTCAGGGAGATGCCATGGATCAGCAGCCAAAGGTAAATGTGCTAAACCTTTTCTGGTAGGCCATGGCCTCGTTGTGATACACAGATTGATAGAAATGGCTTAAACTAATATGTAAGAGTTAGCCAATAAGGAGTTAGAGCTAATGGCCAAGCAGTGTTTTAATTAATATAGTTTTTGTGTGTTTATTTCAGGTGTAAGCTAGCTGGGAAGCCAGGCAAACAAATTACTCCTCATTCTGTAACAAAAATCCACCCTGCCACAGGTGGAAACCTGGTAACTTACAGGCTTCTCAACAGATTAGAGGGTATCTCTTTTGGATGATTTAGTAGTCTGGCATCATAACTGTTTATACGTGCTTGCATAGAGAGTGTTCTATTAAATATAGTTGATTTCAGGAACTTTCTAAAGTTATGGAGTTGTTTACATTCAGATTTACCCTTTAGCAGGGAATGCTTCATCTCCCTATACAACATACTGTATCTTAATTAGCTTCACTTCCAGAATTTTTCTAGTGGAAAATTATTGCACAATACTGCTCTTTTTTTCTTTCCTTTCTTCCTCGAATATTTGGTTAGAAAATATCAGGTTTACAGGGAAGTTGCATTATTACTAAAAAAAAATCTGTTATATTTTGTTTTCAACATTTGTAAACATATCACACACTCATCATTCGTGAATCCATTTTTTTCATGTATGTATTTCCAAGCATTTTCACATATGAGCAATTTACTACCAGGCATTTCAGCAGGATGACATATTTTGTTAACAATAAGAATTATTTTGATAATCAGATTAACATGTAAAGGAATTTGCTGCCAAGTCTGTGAGTTTAACCCCTGAGAACCAAGTAGTAAAAAGAGGACCTTGAAAATTCCATGTGGTCTCTGGTCTAAAAATAAATAAAACTTAATATTTGAAATTAAAAAAATAATAAAAATATCAAGTAAAAATAATGAAAAATTTACCTTTCAATGAGTCTTAATAATTGTATGTTATGTGAAAAGTTAAAATTTGTTGACACATAAAGAATCACCAGCCTTAGAAGGACCCCTTACTCTTCTTCCAAACTCTTAAAGCCCATCTGTTCAATAGTTGTCATTTCTGATTTTCAAAATCCTTCGTTGGTTTTTCAAATTTTTTTATTTTTATTGAGTTCTACATTTTTCTCTGCTCCCCTCCTTACCTCTCCCCTCCCCTTCAAACCATGCTCTCAATTTACTCAGGAGATCTTTTCTTTTGTTACTTCCCATGTAGATTAGATCTATATATGTCTCTCTTAGGGTCCTCATTGTGGTCTAGGTTCTCTGGGATTGTGATTTGTGGGCTAGTTTTCTTTGCTTTATGTTTAAAAACCACTTATGAGTGAGTACATGTGATAATTGTCTTTCTGGGTCTGGGTTACCTCACTCAAAATGATGTTTCCTAGATCCATCCATTTTCCTGCAAAATTCAAGAATTTGTTATTTTTTTCTGCTTGTATTACTCCATGTGTAAATGTACCACATTTTCCTTATCCATTATTCAGTCGAAGAGCATTTAGGTTGTTTTCAGGTTCTGGATATGACAAACATTGCTGCTATGAACATAGTTGAGCACATGTCTTTGTGGCACAAATGAGCATTCTTTGGATATATATCCACAAGTGGTATTGCTGGGTCTTGAGAAAGGTTGTTTCCTAATTTTCTGAGAAATCGCCACACTGATATCCAAAGGGGCTGTACCAGTTTGCATTTCCACCAGCAATGCAGGAGTTTTCCCATTACCCCACAACCTCTCTAGCATAAGTTGTCATCAGTGTTTTGATCTTGGCCATTCTTACAGGTACAATCTTATAGATAGAATCTCAGAGTTGTTTTGATTTGCATTTCTCTGATGGCAAAGTATGTTGAATATTTCCTTAAGTGTCTTTCAGGCATTTTATGTTCCTCTGTTGAGAGTTCTCTGTTTAGGTCTGTACTCCATTTTTTATTGGATTATTTGTTCTTTTGATGACAAATTTCTTGAGGTCTTTGTATATTTTGGAGATCAGCCCTTGTCTGATATAGGGTTAGTGAAAATGTTTTCCCATTTTGTAGGCTGTCGTTTTGTATTGTTGACTGTGTCCTTTGGTTTGCAGAAGCTTTTCAGTTTTAAGAGGTCCCATTTATTAATTCTTTCTCTCAATTGTTTCTGTATGTGTGCAACATCAAACTAAATGGAGAGAAACTTCCAGTGATCCCAATGAAATCAGGAACAAGACAAGGTTATCCACTCTCTCCATAACTATTCAATATAGTTATTGAGATCTTAGCTAGAGAAATAAGACTCCAAATGAAGATTAAGGGGATACAAATCAGAAAAGAAGTCAAACCCTCACTATTTGCTGATGATATGATCGTTTACATAAGTAACTCCAACAATTCGACCCAAGGAACATTTACCACTCATAAACACTTTCAGTAATGTAGCAAGATACAAGATTAACTAAAAAAGAATCAATAGCCCTCCTGTACTCAGATGATAATAGAGTTGAGAAAAAAAATCAGAGAAACATCACCCTTCACAATAACCACAAATAGCATAAAATATCTCAGAGTAACTCTAACCAAACAAGTGGAAGACTTGTATGGCAAGAACTTTAAATCTTTGAAGAAAGAAATTGAAGAAGACACCAGAAAGAGAAAGGATCTCCCATGTTCTAGGGTAGGTAAAATTAACATAGTAAAAATGGCAATCTTGTCAAATGCGATCTACAGATTCAGTGCAATGCCTATCAAAATCCCAGCAACATTCTGCACAGACCTTGTAAGAATGGTACTCAATTTCATATGGGAAAACAGAAAGCCCAGGATAGTCAAAGCAATCCTGTACAATAAAAAAAGCTTTTGGAGGCATCACAATCCCCGATTTCAACCTCTATTATAGAGCTACAGTACTGAAAACAGCCTGGTATTTACATCAAAAACAGACAGGAGGACCAATGGAACCAAATAGAGGACCCAGATATTAATTCACACACCTTCAAACACCTTATTTTTGACAAAGAAGCAAAAAATATCAAATGGGAAAACGAAAGCATATTTAATAAATGGTGCTGGCATAACTGGGTATCAATAGGCAGAAGAATGAAAATAGACCCATATCTATCCCCATGCACAAAACTCAGGTCCAAATGGATCAAAGACTTCAACATAAAGCCAGCCACACTGAACCTTATAGAACAGAAAGTGGGAAATACACTTGAACACATTGGCACAGGAGACCACTTTCTAAACATTTATTTTTTTTTTTAGAACTTCAAAGAAGCAGAACATTTTTAGTGAGGCTTTTATTTTTTTTATAATTTCCCCAGAAAATATATGTTTGATAATTTGTCTACATTGCTCAGTGAACTATAAATTCAATGACAAAAAGAACATTTGCTGTTGATTGACTATTTTAATCATTGTGTCTGCAAGCATTCTTAACACATAAGAAGCATTCTGTTGTATTTTTTGAGTGAACAATTATTTAGTGGATAGAGATACAGAAAAACTTCCACACTGATGGAAAGCAAAACACTTTATATGAGTCGAAGTGTCTGTAGATTACCAAACAAGACAGCAAAGTTCCTTCCTTAAGCTTTGTCATTTTGGTGCCAGGAATGTTCAGCCACACAGGCATCATGGCAGTAAATCTGTTTCAGGGAATGAGACTAGCTTGCAGTGTATGAGAAAAACTAGTGTCCAGTTTGCTTCCCAACCCAGACATTCAGACAGACTTAGAAAGATCATAGCTTATTCTTATTGTAGCAGTTTATAACTTTGGCTGTAGGGAGCAGAGGAAGCTCTAAGTGAGTGGACTACGGAGTAAATTTGTATTTTGAGATGTGCACACCATGTGGAAGACTCCAAGGCTTTGTATCCATGAGACAAATGGCAAAGTTGTATTCCCATGGGCCAGGCTCAAGAGGAATGTCCAAGCACATGATGAACAACTGATCTGCCTGTTCAAATGTTATCAACTGCAGCTTCCACCTCTTGGATCTTTATAGCCTGAGACAGTTCTCTACAGAGACCTCTATTTAGACTAGCCAACTCTTCCTCTTGTGTTATACATCATAAACACAGTGAGTTCCAGATGACATGGTAGTGGTAGAAGAATCCAAGATGATGCCAGATTGTGTTTGTTCTTTCTTCATTCCCTCACTGGAGGGTTCCAGGACCCAAGCCACACAGGGCCCTGCTTGTGGCCTTGCCTATATCGGGCTGACCTCCCTATTGGAGGGTGGCCTGCACAAGCACACTCTAAGATGATAGAGCCATTTGTTGCTAACTGAACCTGCCTTTCTAAGTTTATTTTGCATAGGAATAAACATCTTTGATGTTAAATTAATTTGTGATTTTCTTGATTCACATTTCACTTGTTGTCAAATGTCATTTAGGGACACTTTTATATACAGAGGTTATATGTGTTTCCTGAATTTATCAATTAAAATCTGTCTGTCTCTTTGCTTGAACCTAGAAAAGAGACAACAGATGTGTTCCAACCACATGACTGATTATGTATATTTCAATGCCTAGCAAGGAAGGAGTATTTTTTTCTCAGCACCAACAACTAAAAGTGTTAAGAGATGTAGATATATTTTTCCAAACTAATTTTAACCTCATTTAGAATATCTGACAGACATTCATAGTAAACACTTTTAAAGTCTATATAATGGTTCGAATTCTCCCTCCCCATTACAGACTTTGTGTCACTTATATGGGGAAAACACATATGGCTGTTTAATTGTATATTGTTTCTGGAAATTGTTTTAAGATGTACATATCTTCCCACAGTTCTTTATTTCTTTTTTTTTTTTTTTTGCTGTTAATGAGATTCTTATCAGAGTATATTGAAAAAGCTTCAGAACCTGTCTTTTGTTCTCTGATAAAAGTCAGGGTAAACTGTCCATTAGAGTCAAGGAACAGATTTTCATGCACAAGTGGGAATAGACAAGAAGGTAAAGACAGGGGGTTTACTTAAGGTTCTCTACATTTCTGATACTTTCAAAATTGTTAAGTCCTGAAAGATAGTTTTCAAAGACTTTTTTTTTTTTGCTAAATGCAAAATGTGCCTAAGGGGTTGTTTAGAATATGTTTAGACTAAACTAAAAGAAAGATTTGAAATTGACCAGTCTTCAGAACCAGAACAGACTGAGGAATCTTGTGCTTGTGAAAAGCATTTGTGAGATGATAAGAAAGTGATGATCAAAAAAGAGGAGTAAGGGGCAAAGAAAGCAGGACTAGGCTGTCTTTGCCTTATTGCAATATGCTTTGGAGAACTGTCATCCTGTGCTTTGTGAAAGTTTGACTGCTCAGGTTAGTTGGGTCTCAGAGATTCATGCAGGTGCAAATCCTCATGTCAGGTTTTACTTTACCACAAAACATAGAATGCAGTACACTCTACAAGAACTTAACTATGTGAAAAGAGAGGTCCTCATACACATACAGCCTTATTGTCTAGGGATTAAGTGTGCAGTCCACAAACACACTAGTGCCACTTCATATTCCAGAATAAATGTATCCTTTGGGCATACGATAAGGGTGATCCTTGAAATCATTAATAATATTTTCTCATTCATTTTGTGGTTTGTGGACCTAGGGGTCTGGTTCTTTCTACTCAAAACATCTATTATTTCGGGAGTGCATTACTATTAGTGAAAGAATATAATAAAACCTTTTAAGAAAGAATTCCAAAAAAATTTGTTAATGATGTATTTATGAGGCATAGAGTGCCATATAAGTTCATTTGAAGCAGTATTTGAAATACAATGACATATATAACCTGGCATTTTCCTGGCATAAAATTTCTCTTCTTTCCTTCCCCGTTTCATTTTTATGATGAATAGGTAAAACAGCAAAGTCCTTTTCAGACGTTGAGGTATATGTAGATAAAATATGCTTTTTGTCAATGACATGGAAATGCTTTATATTGTGAAATAAATCCATGACTTATAGAATAAAAAAGGAAGGTCGATTTCTGTGCTCAAGAACTATGAGAAGATGAAAGAAAAGAGAAACAGATGGTTTAACAATGCTTTGCCTAGTACATTTCATAGGAATATAATGTGTGTGTGTGTGTGCGTGTGTGTGTGTGTGTGTGTGTGTGGTGTGTGCATGTTTGTTTCATATACCATTTTAAGTCTACTCTTGTGAAAGAATGGAGTTTCATATGTGTAAGTGTGACCAGGGTGCAGCATAAATAATTAATAAAATATTATGTTGGGGTTAAAAAGAACTGTATGAGATTTCAAGTAATATTTACTAGCAACAGTTATTCAAATGTTTGACAAGATTCAAACATTTATAAGTATTCTTACAATAGAAGAAAATAGATTCTGTGAGGGATGGGGTGCTGCTGGTAAAATCATTTCCTGAGTAATCAGTTGATCACTGGAGGATGATGATTTCACATGTACTTAAACAATTTTGACTTTCTATAAAAGACACAGTTCATAAGCTTTGTGATTATAAGCTATCATACATGCTGTTAGTAGATAAAATACCTCCATGTTAAACTGCTGCATGGTTTGTAAAGATTTTTGTATTTTATTGTATGGGGAAAGCATATAAAGGATTATAGGCATGATAAAGAGAAATGGAGCATGGTAACCTTCAATTTTAGATGCAGACTCTCTCACAGAAAGAGTTTTGTTTCTGGACTCATTGGGTGCTGATAGTGTAAACACTGTGAGTATTTGAGATATGAGAAGACAGCTTAGTTTCTCAATTTTTTTTGACAAGGCTAATGAATTGTATATAGTTGACTAAATATTTCAAAATTCAAACAACAGTGTAAGATTTGAGTTTCAGAATGGCATGTTGTTGTTCACACATGTAATATCAACACAAGCTTGAGGATAGCCTGGGCTATATAGTTGGTTCTAAGAGAAGCAGTGACGGAGACAGACAGACAGACAGACACACACAAACACACACATACACACACATACACACACACACACACAAGAAAAAGAGACAGAGGGTAATGGATTAAGCTAAAATCTGTATTTCCCTGAGTGCCTGCAGGTCCCTAAGAGGAAATGGGCAGCAGATTCCAAGAGTAGCCAGTCCCAGGCAGGGACAGCACAGTTTCCAAGTGGCTTCAGTGGGCCACGAGGGTCATTGAGTCTCACAAAGAGAGACAGATGGGCACACCACGGGACCATGCCACAGGTCTCTGAAGGTGGATGGTCCTGGGCAGGGAGCCACGTGGTGGGCGAGAGACAGAGACATGGATAGGCACACCATGCAGAGTGAGGTTGGATATTTATTTAGTGGGTTATGGAAGGGGAGGGGAGAGAGGGTAAGGGAAGAAGAGGGAAGAACAGAGAGAAAAAGGGAGAGACAGAAGGGAAGGAAAGAATTGGGGAGAATGGAGTGAGGGAGAATGATGGAGGAAGGTCACTGGCTAATAAAGAAACTGGCTTGGCCCATTTTATTGGTCAGAACATAGGTGGGTGGAGTAAACAGAAGAGAATTCTGGGAGGAAGAGGCAGTGAGGTCAGACCTGACAGCTCTGCTCTCTGGAGCAGAGACACCATGCTCAGCTCTCCCGGGTAGACTCGACAGCTCTGCTCTCTGGAGCAAGAGACGCCAGGCTCTGCTCTCCTAGGCAGCTCCGACCCAGGATGGATGACGTAGGCTAGAATCTTCCCTGTAAGCACACCTTGGGGTGCTTACACACATTATTAGAAATGGGCTAGTCCAGTGCGAGAGTTAGCCGAGAAGAGACTAGATATAATGGGAAAGCAGTGTTTAAAAGAATACAATTTGTGTGTTGTTGCTAGCAGGCGGCCGGGTTTTTGGGGACGCAGCCCTGCTGCCGCACCTATTTCAACAGATGGCTCCCAACGTGGCGTGACTGAGTCCACAGAAAGCCTGAGAAAGCTTGGGAAAGAGTGAAGCATGTTTTCTTGGTAGCAGCGATTACTCGAGTCTACTTTGCTTGCTAGAGGCAAGAAAGCGCTCTCATCGAAGAGAGGCTTCCTGACTCAGCTTTAGCTGCAAAACTCTGCCGCTCATTAAGGGGTCCTGCCACAAAACACTTAAACGGTGTTGACAAAAAGCTGAACACATGCTTTTCGGTTTTCGGCCATAGCAGGAAAAAAGCTGCGCCATTTAAAAATGCCGGTTTTCTGGGCCATCCTGCCAGGGCAAACTCTGACTGAGGCAGGAGGGCCAACTACCGAGAGAGGACTGTTGTCTGTTGTAGCTCACTGGCTGGCAGGGACCTTGAAATGCCATAGAATTTTGGCTATAAACATGTCTTCAGCCTGTATTTCCGCCATGAGGCTGGAAAGCTAAGGAATGGACTGGATCTACCTGGCAAAGCCACGGCTTTAATCCTACTCATATTGCTCAGTAATTTAAAGGCTCCTGTGGTCAGAAAAAGAGAGACATACAGTAAAGAGATTCAAAGACAAAGAAAATTTTTAAATGATTTACAGTGTTAAAAATTTATGCAGACTAAAAGTTAAAATTCTTAAAGTTAAAAAAAAGTAAGAAAAAGAGAAGTTGTGTGTGGTAGTACACGCCTTTAATCCCAACGCTTGGGAGGCAGAGGGAGATTGACCTCTGTGACTTCAAGGTGTGGTAGCACACGCCTTTAATCCCAGTGCCTAGAAGGCAGAGACAAACAGATCTCTGTGAGTTCAAGGTGTGGTAGCAAACACCTTTAATCCCAATGCCTGGGAGGCAGAGACAGGCGGATCTCTGAGAGTTCAAGGAGAGCCTGGTCTACAGAGTTATTCCAGGTCAAAGAGATACAGAGAATATAAAATAAAAGTAAAAATAAACGAAATAGAGGTTAAAATAAAGCGTACAAAGATGGAAAATACACAGAGAATCTTGATACTGTATACTATTATGCTCTCTTTGAATTGTTTGAATGCTGAGGAAGGAGCAACAGATGCTAAAAGATATTTGTTTATAAATGCTGCTGAACTAATCCATCGTAGAGATTTTGATGCCTTGACTTTGAAATTTGGATCTAAGGACATGATGCTTTCGAAAGGAGTTTCCTATTTTGTTTTCACAGAGGATGAGACCCTGTTCATTTCTTCTATTCCGATATGGTATGATGGACCACGCCCTCCTGAACGGTTGCTGTGAATACCTTCAGAAAATTGCTTCGCTCAACTGCCAACTGAGATGAAACTAGCACACAGGTTATACCATGAAAGACCTAATTAACGACGCCCCCATTCAGCAGGAAGCAGTTTGGAGAGAAAAAACTGCGCCCATATTCCCAAATATTGTTTATAAATGTTCTTTTACATTTAAAGGGGGAGATGATATAGGTATGAATAATTTACATTGATATGGATTTTGCTTTAGTGATTTAAATTTAAGGTTAATTTTGTAATGTATATAGGTTGTTAATGAATAATCATTAATAATAGTTAAGTTTGTAGTCATGTTAGTTAAGGTTTTCTAGATGTGCATAGATATATTTTAGATAGGCATTCTTCATATTTTTCAAAGATTAGAGAATATGGCATTTTAAATGTTTTAATAACTTAGGACTTTTCATGACAATGAGACACTCTGCTCCTGGCAGCACCAATCTACTTCAAGAGGAAGATGGGCATCGAAGAGGATCCTTATGGAGTTTGATAGCCATTTGGGCAAGAAACTGCTCTTGCCTGGACTATTGCATAAACTGGACACAGAGAACCCGCAGAGAGAGGACTGCTGAACTTGCCTAAAGGTGAGATGATCTTTCGGGGTTCCTGATTCATGAAAGAGTCTGCAAGACATTCTTCAGGACAAGCAGATAGTGACTGCCTTTGAAATTTTCTGCTTTGTGGAAATGTCTGCTGGAAACTATGGGCCTGTAGGCTGAAGATGGATGCCCCAACGGTACAGAGGAACTTTGGGTGACTGTCCAGGCAGCCAGATGTCTCTGTCATTTCTAGAGCTGTAGAATTAGGAGCGGCGCGGGGCTGCGTCCGCGGCACCCAGCGGCCCGCATGGCTAGGTTATGCCCCGAAATAATTAGCACAGAAACTGTATTTTTTTAAACACTGCCTGGCCCGGCTAGTTCCAGCCTCTTATTGGCTAGCTCTGACATATTGTTCTAACCCATTTCTAATATTCTGTGTAGCCCACGAGGTGGCTTACCAGGGAGGATCTTAACCTGCGTCTGTCTGGAGTGGGAGAACCATGGCGACTCCTCAACTCAGCCTCTTTTTCCCAGCATTCTCTTCTGTTTACTCCACCTACCTAATTTTCTGTCCTATGAGGGCCGAGGCAGTTTCTTTATTATTAACCAATGAACACAACAGATAAGATACAAGACCCACCTCCATCATAGAGCTTTGGATTTCTTGTTTGCTTAGGTAATATTGTATCTTTCTGGAATCTTTGAAGGAGTTGAAGAATAGTTAGTTATAGTTATAGTTTTCCTTAGTTATGAAATAGATTATTGTAATTTTTACTTGATAACTGTTTTGTTATATGTAATTTTGCTATGTTAAGTTAAAGCCTTCCTTTTTTTTTGTTTAAACAGAAAAAGGGGAAATGATGGAGGAAGGTCATTGGCTAATAAAGAAACTGGCTTGGCCCATTTTATTGGTTAGGACATAGGTGAGTGGAGTAAACAGAAGAGAATTCTGGGAGGAAGAGGAAGTGAGGTCAGACCTGACAGCTCTGTTCTCTGGAGCAAGAGACGCCAGGCTCTGCTCTCCCAGGCAGCTCCGACCCAGGATGGACGACGTAGGCTAGAATCTTCCCTGTAAGCGCACCTTGGGGTGCTTACACACATTATTAGAAATGGGCTAGTCCAGTGTGAGAGTTAGCCGAGAAGAGACTAGATATAATGGGCAAGCAGTGTTTAAAAGAATACAATTTGTGTGTTGTTATTTCGGGCATGAGCTAGCAGGCGGTCGGGGTGTTGGGGACGCAGCCCTGCCGCTCCTATTTCAACAGCAGAAGCTGCTTCTTCAGAGGAAAGATGGAAAAGAGATGAGACTCAGTCTACAAGTTGAAGATCAGCTTGCCTGGGTGGAAGGGGGAGGGAGAGGGCATGACTTGTCTCTTAAAGTAAAAGAATAGACTATTACAGAAAGGAGTGTAAAATTCATGTTGAATTTATTTTTTGTTTCAAAATGTGTGTAATTATTTCTTTGTATAACTTTAACACTTGTTCTATGATGGTGAGTAACATGATTCAATCCATTTGATAAATTACTTGGCAAATTAAGGAAATTATATTGAGAAGAAAAACATAGAGACAAAAAGACATACAGTAAGATCATTCACCAGTATAGTCAAACTTTGTTTTTTTGTTTGTTTGTTTTTTATTTGCCCAATGCTATAGGAAATGCTAGAAGATGCAAGGAAAAAATAAATAAATAGATAAAATAGGACTCACCTTTAGCCTCATGATTTAAATAGGTTTCTTCTTGGTTTGGGGTATCTTTGGCCTCATTATTTGATACAAAATTGTGAGAAAAAATGGTAACAGTTTAGATTTTTCTTCTAAAGTATCATGAGCAAGTCTCTTGTTTAATATGCCCAAATCTACAAATATTTTTCATAGTATGGCACAATTTTTCGTAAACAACTACTAACAGTTGGAGCACCGGACAGAAATCTCAGGTCCAAATCAGGAGCAGAAGGAGAGAGAGCATGAGCAAGGAACTCAGGACCACGAGGGGTGTACCCACACACTGAGACAATGGGGATGTTCTATCGG
>NW_026068076.1:1029702-1030535 GCF_014885135.2 Alexandromys fortis | reverse complement strand
TTTGGGCTAACGAGGGAGGGGGACTTGATTGGCGGAGGGGGAGGGAAAGGGGAGGCAGTGGCAGGGAAGAGTCAGAAATCTAATAAATAAATAAAAATTAAAATAAAAAAGTTCAAGGTAAATTTAGTTAAATTTAAATAAACTGTATTTTGTTACTATTCATATAAAACAAGCATGAAAAGTCATTTGGTATTTTCTTTACTGATATTCTGCCTCTGTTTCTTTTTTTAAAAAAGTATCTGTTGTTTTTAAACCCTTATTGGTATTCATTAAGATAGGATCACATTCCTTACAGATTTGTTTCTTTCAATTATTTTATTTATTCACTTAGCAAATGTTTATGGATTGTCTATGAATTTCTAACACTGGACATAGGAAGTTCATACACAGTCTTTTATCCAATGGCAAGAGTCTTGAAATCATAATAAACAGTTATATAGATAAATGAATTTCTATTTTCATTGAGATTTATGGCAAAACACACAGTAACTGCGATGTTTAATCCTGTGAATGGGCAAGGGAGATTTCTTCCCAAATAGATTTAAACTGAGACATAACATAATAAATGTACCATGTTGGAGGATGAACAACAGTGATCAGTCACAATTGGTACAAGGGTCCTAAGTGAACTGAAAACCACCTAGCACGGAGCCAGCAGGGAGACAGACAGGTGAGCTAAGAAGCTTGAGCTGAGCACTCATGAGTTTTTTTTTTTAAATTGTGTTTTGCAGCAATTAGAATTATCGTAATATATAAAATATTGTTGAATTTTGCCTGAGGAACCCTTTAAATCACTTTTTTTTTTTTTTTTTTTTTTTTTTTTTTTTTTTTTA
>NW_026068076.1:1017590-1029691 GCF_014885135.2 Alexandromys fortis | reverse complement strand
TTTTTTTTTTTTTTTTTTTTTTTTAGGAAAATAGGTAGCAATGCCACTTCTGCCCTGAGAGAGTTCTCATTAATCATTGTAGACTTGACACCCAGAGGGATGGTAAGTACCAGCACATTAGAGAAGGACAAAGATTAGTCTGACTTTTGCTCCACACATAATTTGGGGCTTAGAGTATCTTCCTCCTATTTGCTCTGTAGAGTCATATGTCCCTACTGTGTTATTGTTTGCCTTAAATGTTTCATTATTTTTAACCATACATTGTATGGGTTCCGAGGAAGCCATTCCTTTGTAGTAATAAGATGACACAGGCCATGGATTGAAGTGAAGCCTGGGTGGAACTGCATCCCATAAGTGAGTGAGATGCTTGCCTACCAGAGGTGTCACCAGGTATTATCATGTGAAAAGGCCCCTGTGACAGCTGGAGTAGAAAATCAGAAGAAACGCAAATACAAGAATTCTTAGATATATTCTCAAAGAATATTTTTTTGTTCATTTTACTGAACTAAATTACAGCCTATTGGTTTCCTTTAAAATTCTTCCTTAGAATTTAGCCAGTTAATTATTTAATTATATACACAGAACTGTAGGGCTCTTTACCTACCAATAAATCAAATCCCAGAACCAAAGATTACCGCTCTGTGACAGTATTTCATTAGGGATTTACGATAGGTTTTAAGTAACTTCCCCTCTGTTTGGCACCTTAATTTTGTCTCCAGTTTTTCCTTTCCACCTGGAAAGAAGAAATGAATGTTTTGATCTATTGTGAGAGAAGAATGAAGCCCAAGACATTATGTCTCTTTCTCAAAGTCATAGTAAGTGGTCAATTTAAACTACATCTTTTTTTCCAGTGTCAAGACCATGATATTTCTGTGACACTTTGCTAGTTTTCTTTTATTTGAAGAAAATCTTTTTAATACTATGATTCAGAACTGGGCACTCTCCTATCCCATATACTATCATTTTAAAATAAAGGTTCAAAAGAATAGTTCATAGACTCTGAGCAGGCTAGTGCCAAAGGTTTGACAAACAGATTTGATAAATAGAACACTGGATGAATTTGGTCCACATTTTCTCTAACTAGTGTGCTTGAGCTTTGAGAGAGAGTGGGGTGTATATTGAGAGAGATAAATGTCCATTGTGGCAACCTGTAATCTAAACTGTTTACTTAATATGTGAAAAACAATTAGTAATTAGAGCTACAGTGAAACAAAAATGCTTAGTTTCCCCAATAAGTGTGATAATTCTGAATTTTTTATTTTTCCTGGCAGTTTGGAGTAAAGTGTTTTATTTTGACTGATGACTATTGTGTGCCCTTGTTAATTATGGGATTCATGCAGTTCATAATGGAATCCAACTTTGCTTTTACCCAGAATCTCTTTCTTAATTATTAAAGCTAAGTAAAATGAATGTCTATTTGTATGTCAATTTATAATACCTCTTTACAAATTTAAAAACCTTAACTGAAGTTCCAGACAGTGAAATAATAATGACTGCTCAGAGTCCATAAGCTGTAGAGCCACAACTGCTCACTTTAGGCAGTAGTGAATCCTGGATTCTAAATAGCAACCTCATGTAACTGTTCATCATGATTTCATATAAAGCTTCACACTTACTTTTTTATTTTGTGTTGTGTGTGTTAAGGGGTTTACACGTCATAACACGTTTGGTGAGATAAGAGGACAGCTTGCATATAATACCTAGGGATCAAATTCAGTTTTTTGGGTCCTGGTTTATTCTCCCACTCTCTGTGCGCATTCGTGTGTGTGTGTGAAGCCCTATTTTGATCATGTGATGCATAGGCAATGACGTTGAAAGTCACTCAAAAAAGAGATCAGATATGTGACCTTTGAGGCTGGTACCATGTTGTACAACTTCCTTTGCCTTTCTCAAGTGACAGATGAAAATATTCTAGTCGTAGTCAGCATTAGCTTCTGGATTTGTCTCTAAGGTGATCTTGATCTAACTCTAGCCCTGGTTTAAAAATAAAGATGTAATATATTGATTATGTACAATGTTGTTCTCATTTCTTAATTTTTGGCAATTTTTATTTATCTATTTATTTTGTGTGTGTATGAATGTTGACTGGGGAGTTGCTTGCCACGGTTCCCATGTGGAAGTCAGAGGACAATCTACAAGAGGGTTTTTTTTTTTTTTTTACTTTGCTGGTTTAAGGAATTGAATCCAAGTTTTTAGGGCCAGGTTAAATACCCTTATCTATTGAGACATCTAGCTAGCCTCATTTTTAAAAATACTTTTTTTAATAGAAACAGAGTTACATTAATTTCTGTTCTTCCTTTCTTCCTTCAGCCCCTTTCAGCTACCCTTAGTCTAACCCTTCTCAATGCTTCCAAAGTCTTAGGTTGATAGCCTCTTTTTGATTATTATTTGTAATATATACATATATATATGTGTGTGTGTATCTATACAAATAAACCTATGTCTCTATTTATATATATGATAATGAGTCCATTTATGTTGTTTGTGTGTATGTGGTTTCAGGGTTGACTACTCTGCTGTGGACAACTGGACAACTGACAGGGACTTCTTTTCTTTAAGAAGCTATTTCTCCCTCACTTAGCTGTCATTAGTTACCAGTAGTTCTTTGTCTGAGGATGAGAATTCTCCATGGAATTTTTTCCCTTCCATATTAACATGTCCATTGAGATTAGCTATGTTCTTGTCTTATTAATGCAACAATTTCTAGAAGAGACTCTTTCATGGCTGCCTTTTTGATATTCTACACCTTTATATCTTTATGATCCCTCTCTCAAGACATTCCTTGAGTTATGTTGTAGACACAACCTTTAGGCCTGGGATCCCCATGGTCTGTTGATTCTTGTTCTGTTGTGGTGTTTTTGTGATGATGTCCATTTGCTGTAAAAGAGGTTTCTTTGGTGAGAGTTGATAGCCACACTGATTCAGGAAACATAGGCAATGATCAAATATGTTTGAAAGGCATAAAAAGATGAGTTTTACATTGATACAGAAGATATGGCAATTAGTATTTTTTATGTTCAGTTATACATTAAAATGTTTGCTGTGTAATCTCATAATTAAGAATCATTAACTTGGCATTGATCTACTGTTGTGTTTTTAAGATGTCCTGTCTAATAGAAGAGAGCACAATGACACATCATGCTATACGCTTGAAATCTTCATCTCTGAATTGGCAAAATTTTGATAACTGACATTTCCTTTGAGATCTGCTATGTCATTAAAATAGACTCTTCATTTATCTCTTTGTAGTAGAAAATCAATCCAGGGTTCACATGGTAGGAGACAAGGTTACTACTTAGCAAGTATTTACTGTCTCCCCCTGCCCATGAGAAGGATATGCTTGGGATCTGACTACATGGGAGCCTATGAGGATTGGCACGTGGACAACTGTGATAGGCTGAGGCACTGAGAGGAATGACACCAGGAGATCAGGTTTCATATGTTCATTGTTCCTTCGTTGGATCATAGAACTGAACTCAGAATTAAGAATATAGTCTATAATAGGCAGCCCTAGGCAATGAATTAGAGCTGCTCTACAGAATTGTGGGTCTAAAGCGAGCATTGCAAAGCCTGAATAATACATGTGTCCACAAATGTCAAAGAGGCTTTCATTCCTTTAAGACTTACAGTTTTCCTGAGACTCAAGAAATCACCTTTATCAAAGGAAAGCATAATCAGTTTACTATAGCATGTTGTTTTATAAATATTTAGGGAAATATATACCTTTCTAAATTCAATATGGTGCTAGGAATTTATCTTACTTATGAGGTTTCATAAGTATCCATATGCAAGTCAAATTTCTTTATTTCTACCCTGTTTCTATTTGGATTAGTTTGGAGATTTATATTATCTTCTTACTTTAATATTTTGCGTATTTGTTTGTATATTTATATGATGTGTGCAGGTGCCCAGGGAGGCCAGAATAAGCTTTCATATTAGAGGAAGTTATGAGCCACTCAGAGTGGGTGCTGGAAATCTAAAGTGGGTCTTTTAAGTGGTCTTAGCCACTGGGTCATGTCTCCAGGACCCTGACTACTTTCTTAAGGAACACATATAGTGAGCATCTGGATAGAGTCCATGAAACCCTTTTTTATGATGTGAATGTATGGGAAAATCATAATATATTGTGTATTTAAAAAATCTATTGAGTGGATGCTATAGATAAAATAACCTTTTAATAGCATTGTATTTTTAATTTGATTATCATCATCATTATTATCATCATCATCACTGTGTGTGTGGGTGAATGTCATAAAATATATATAGATGTCAGAGTACAAGTCTGCAGAGTCAGTTTTCTCCTTCCAAATTTATATAGATTCCAAGTATAAAATTCAGGTTGTCAGGATTGCATTGTTTAGGAAGCAGATAGCTTTATCACCTGAGCCAATTCAGTGACCCATTGAACATATACATATATATGAAGAGAGAGAGCATGTATGTATATTTTAAAACCCTGCCACAGTTTCCCCTCACTCCTCTGCTCTCCTCCCAGTTCCTAGTTCCTCCCCCATTTCTTTGTCCTCTCCCCGATCCACTGTTCCTCCATTGCTGTTCAGAAAAGGGCAGGCTTTCCATAGATATAAACAAAACATCAAGTTGCCATAAGACTAAACACTTCCCCATGTATTAAGGCTGTGCAAGGTAACCCAGTATGAAGAATAGGGTCCCCAAAACCAATAAAATAATCAGACTTAGTCCCTGCTTCCACTGTTTGGAATCCCACAATCAGAACAGACTACAGAACTGTGACATATATGCAGAGTGCCTAGGTCAATCACATGTAGGCTACCTGATTGTTGTTCAGTCTCTGTGCACTACTATGAATTCAGGTTAGTTGATTCTGTAAGTTTTCTTGTGGTATTTTTGCCCTTTGACTGCTACAATCCTTTCTGGCTTTCTTCTACAGGTTACCCGAGAGTTCTCAGGAGTCCCCTAAGCATTGTCTATTGTTTGCCTGTGGGTCTGCATCTGTTTACATCAGTTACTAGATGAAGCCTCTCTGATGAAAACTGGGCTAGGCCCCAATCTAAGAGTATAGCAGAATATCATTAGGGATCATTACATTGAGTTTTTTTTTTTCTGCTTGCATTTAGTTTTGTCATAGGTCTCTGGGTCATCAAGCCTGTGGGTCTTCTGGGTTTAAGTTACCTTATTCAGGATCATTTTTTTCTAGTCCCAACCATTTGCCTATAAATTTTAAGATGACATTGTTTTCAACCGCAGAGTAATACTCCATTATGTAAATGTACCACACTTTTTTTTTTTTTTAAATCCAGTCCTTGACTGAGGACATCTGTTCTGGGCATTATAAATAAAGTTTCTGTAAACACAGTTGAACAACTATTGTTGGGCATCCTTTGGGTATTTGCTCAAAAGTTGTATAGCTGGGTCCTATGGTGTGATGGTACAGCATGCTTTTATTTCTAGTATTCAGAAGGCAGAGTTTGGTGGATCTCTGAGTATGAGGGCAGCCTGGTGTACATAGCAAATCCTATAATGGTCAAGTTTAGGCAACAAAAGAAATTATCAAGAGGAAAAACCTGGTGAAGATGTAATTGAATGAGGTGGCTATATTCCAGTCCCATTAAGCAGAACCCGGCAACTTCAGTCACAAGCTTTAGAGTTGAAGAGAGAAGAAAAGGGTTATAGAATTTGCCTCAGCTTCTAAGAAAAGCTGATAAGGCCAGGAATATATCCCTGAATGGAAGTTAAGAGAGGCCATTTCGTGAAGCTGTCAAGTTGAAACCTGAATTGCCTTGGAGACCCCAAGATATTAGAGATGGCAGAGTTGTGGGGAACCTCATGAGAAGAATTGCAAGCAGGGAGTAGAATCAACCTAAGAGAAAAAGGTGTGTGGCAGTCAACAAAGTTGAATGGAGTTGGAGATTAAAAAAAAGCGTTTTGATATCAGATATGTAGATGAATTGTTTGAAGTTTGCCCAGTTGGCTTTTGGTCTTGCTTTGATCCAGTATTTACTCACTGTGCTCCCTTTCCTACATTTTGGAATGGCAATGTGTATTCTATGCCCTTATATGTTGAAATTATGTGATCTGCTTTTTGATTTCGTTTTGGGATCCAGCTGAGTCCAGTTCTATTGATTTCCTGCCAAGGTTCAGGTGAGTTGTCTCAGCTTAGTGAAAATGATTTTAGGATAGCTCTAAACTGAAGGAAAAGACCCACATGCCTGCAGTTCCAGTCATGACTTCTTATTGTTTTGCTTTAATTCTCATGGTCTTGCCCTAATTGTCATGATTTCTCAGTTTTAATTATTTGTCTCGATTCTAATACCATTTTTGTTAAAAATCTCTGTTTCAGTTCATTCTTGTTCTAATTACTCTGAATTCTCCTCGTTGTCCTCCTCCTGTTTCTCTTCCTTCCCCTTCTCTTCCTCCTTCTTCTTTCCTACATTCTTTATCCTTCTACATTCTTTAGTCTTCCAGTCTCACTTATCCCCCACCTTATTTTTTCCACTGTTACAATTTCCCAAGCATTCATCCATTAGCAACTTGTCAGAAAAAAATAAAAACAAACAAACTACAAGGAAACTTCTCAAGGATACAGGCATTCTTTGAAGATACATAGCAAACTTATCAGCCAGTTTGTAGCTAACTGCAGCTGCAGCTGTGAGGATGACCCAGCCATCTTTCAAAGGGGACACTACAGGTTACAAAGGGAAAAAATAAATCATTGAGAGATCTAAGGAAAAGGCAAAGAATACATACATTATTTTACATTACTTAAATGTAATTAATGGCATGGTTACGTTATCCTTTTTTTTAATCACCTGGATCTTAGGACCTACACAAAAACAGTTAGTATACTGCATCAGAAGCTGGCTAAAAGTGTTAATTGCTACTTTGAATGAGAGTAGGAAGGTGCCAGTGAAGTAAGCTTAGGAAAACATCGCTGCTATTGATGTCTTGAAGGACTATGCTATAACAAGGTCAGGCATCTGCAATACTGCCCTAGTTCACTGTAAATCCTCTGAAATGCTTAGATCCTACTAGGTCAGACACCTGCAATTTCATAAGTAAAATCTGTGAAAGTTTAATCTGTGATCTGTCCAGGAGGACACACATCTAGCCAACTTGCTTTGTCAGTAAGGCTAATGAGAGAGCACAGGTTTTCTAATTTCTTGCCTAATGTAGAACATAGTTCAGAGAGAAGTCATCTTTCTGACTATCCACAAATACGTGTGCCCATAAGATTGAGATGTGATCATGAGATTACATGTATACATTACATGAAAATGTATGGTAATGATGAGATATCATAGCTGTTATTGCGCAAGTGAAAGTACAGATGAAAGCAACAGTTTTCAAGAGTCAGTGGCCCTGCTGGCTTTGCCAGGCAGGGTTCCTCCATCTGAGAATAATTTCCCTGATGGGTTGACATCTGAATCATCAATTCATGTGAGCCATAATTTTGTCATGACCCACAACAACTTGTGATAAATATCATGGACAATTTTGGTTTTATAGGGGAGATTATAGTTATGAGATTACCATGAGGCACAGGAGAGACTCTGAGCTTTGAAACAAGTCTGAGACTATTATAGACTATGGGGATTTGTCCAACCTTTGAAGCTGGACTAAATGCACTTCACATTATAATATTATTATAAGCTTATGGTGTCCAGAGAGTACATTGTGGTAATTTGAATTTAATTGACCTCCATAATGTCATAAGGAGCAACACTATTCAAAGATGTGACCTTTTTGAAGTAGGTGTGGCCTTGTTAGAGGAAGTGTGTCACTGTAGGGGTGGGCTTTTAAGTCTCTTTTGTTGAAGAGTCCCTCAGTGATGTGGGAGTGCCCTCTGTATGCTGTGAATACTATTGGTTAATAAAGAAACTAACTTGGCCTGATAGGGTAGAACAGAGCTAGGTGGGGAAAACTAAACTTAATGCCGGGAGAAAGGAGGCAGAGTCATGGAGAAGCTATGGAGCTGCCACCAGAATCTTGCTGGTAGTTCAGGAGCCTCGTGGTAAAATACAAAATAATGGAAATGGGTTAAATTATTATTTAAGTGTTAGACAATAAGAAGCTAGAGCTAATGGGCCAAGCGGTGATTTAATTAATACAGTTTCTGTGTGATTATTTTGGGAGCTGGGCAGCCAAAAAATGAACAAGAAGCCTCTCCTACTACATCTCAATGTGACAGTCCACTTCCGTTCTGATCAAGATCTAACCAGTACAATGTCTACCTGCACCCTGCCATGCTGATAATGTATTGAACCTTTAATACTGTAAGCAAGTCACCCAAACATGTTTTCCTTATAAGAGTGACTGCAGTCACACTCTCTTCAATAGAAACCTCAGCTAAGATAGTCATTTTCTTGTGCTTCAGGTGCATTATATTGTTCAGGTCTTGCTGTTCTTAGATAGCTGGGTTCTGATAGTACCATATTGCCTTTCTGTTATTGATTGTGCTCTTACACAGGTGTTTAGGCATCTGGGCTTGGAATGATTATAGATTTATGTGCCAAAGCCTGCATTTTTCTTTGTTGGATGCCTATTTCGTTCCTTGCTTTCTGTTTCTTCTCTGGTCTTCTGGTCTAAGAAGCTAAGTATTCTTGCAACTAGCAAATCTTCAAGTCCAGTAGGGTGGCTATGATGGGATCTTTTTAGGGCCTGCCAAACACCTGGAGCTTTGGTTGCCAATATCGCCTCTGTGGTTCCAAGTACCTGTGTGACTGCTGGGGTTGTGTGTACCTGCTTGACTCTGGAACTCCGAGTATGGTGCGGCCTCCAGTGCAGCAAAAGTTTATGCTAGGGTTAGTGTTCCTAGATTCAGCCTGGCCTCCAGTAAAGCCCAAGTCTTATTCTAAGTTGTATGTAGAATATAGAATTAAGGGTGTGCACTTTATAGTTATTTAATGGACTTTAATAAGTGTTAGTGAGCCGTGGGCTGTAGATAGATTTTTCTTTGGGATGCTATGTCTCACACACACACACACACACACACACACACACACACACACACAAAAAAAAAAAAAACCAACAACACGGAGACTTATATAATTTATGAAATCTCAGCCTTAGCTTAGGCTTGTTTCTAACTATCTCTTTTACTTTAAATTTAAACCATTCCTATTAATTTACTTTCTGCCTTGTGACTTTATTACTTCATCTCTGTACTTCCCATCATGCTTACTCTATTTCTCCTGACATCTCTACCTTCTTCTTCCCAGAGTACTCTCTGCCCAGAAATCCTGCCTAACTGTTGGTCATTCAGTTTTTTATTAAACTATTCAGATGGGCACATTTCCACTGTGTACAGAAAGATTATTCCACAACACTGGGCAACGTCTTACCTGGGGTCTCTAGATCTGGCCTGGTCTCCAGTAAAGCCAAAACCATCTTCTAAAAATTGTAGACCAGAAATATAAATCCAAGAGGGAAGGAAGTACAGTCTGGGGTTGTTGGGAGGGTTTAAAGGGATTTAGTGTGCAGTGGGTAGTATCTTACCAGGGATCCCTAGGACCAGCCTTGTCAGGTAAAATGGCCTGATCTGTGGGCCCTACTATGGAGCCCAGAGTGCAGTCTGGGTTACTGGGCTGGGAGGGAGTGGAGCCTTATAACCGAAAAACATTGCCCACAAAGGCAAAAGACAAAAATAAGTGAACCAGTTTTTAATTGGTGCAAAGATATTTATAGGTAATTTATCTGTGACATCTTACCGGTTGAAGGCCTTGCTCCAGAGGGTTTGATGACCTGAGATATATGTGTGGAATACGCCCCTGAAGAGATTCTGATTACCTGTTGTCATTCATCAAGTAGTCCTGAATAATTTGAGCTATCTTTATTTATAGTTTTCATTATATCTTTATTTACAGCTTCAATGGTTTGTATGAACAGTTCTACAAACAGTTTTTACTTCCTAAGTGTCTAGACATGGTTTCAGTAATTACCAGTTAGCTCCTTGCTTCTTTCCCCTTCCATCTTCCAACTCTCCTATAGGAAGCCATTGCCTTTTAGACCTGTATCTCTACTGTCAGAAGCATAAAAGGTTTTGCAAGCTACAAAAGAACTTTTCTAACTAGGCACACCTACAGGTAGAACAGTGTGTCCATTTGGAAGCACATGTGGTTACAGTGTTATACAAAGTGAGAGGCAGTTTTCTCTCCTGTGGTTAATATTTACATCTGGTAGGGTGTAGGTTCTCATGATCACCTCACCAAACAAAGTTGGATCAATCCATTCTACATTTTGTACTGTTCTATCCCCCTGTGGGTATACCCAGTTTTTCCATTTATCCTATCAGCAAAATCATATGGAAACTTACTCTTAATAGTTGGCATTGCTTGTCCCTTGCCGTTATATCTATTTCCCTTAAATTCTTGGGGATATTGGTACATATATTAGAAATGAGGGAACTGTGGGTTCTATCATTCTGCTTAATTACTGTTTCTTTAATATAGTTAAAAATCATTCTTTCCAGAACAGTTATGCAAATATGTATCATTAAACTTCAGGGGTACTATAGCTCATTTAGACTAGCAGTATGGCTAGTCTAGTGAAGGCAAGAAAAGCATGTAGCATGCATGATCCTTGGGTTATGCCCAGAATTATATAGCAAACTGTCCACAAGTTCTTGCAAAGTGAATCAGTCTCTCCAGGGGCCTTGCAGTGAGAAGAGCAGCTTATTCTATTCTTAAACATTATTCCCCAAAGAAGTTTCATGGCTCCAGCAATCTCCCCTTTTTTTGCTTTTTTAATTGAAGCTCATAAGCATCATATAGAGTCACGTGTAGGGCAAGTCTTAATCATTTGTAAAGGACTGGGAAAACAGTAATTAAGATTAAAAAGAAGCTAACAGCAACTGCCAAATTGGTGAAAAATGTGCAGAAGTGTTTTGTTGTGGCCATAAAAGAGGTAATTGAATTTAAGAAATGAGATACAACCTTCTTGGCAGAAAATATCTGAAGATGTGTATGAAAGATAGTTGCAACTTTCTCAACTCAATTGCTGCTTTAATATAGTTAAAAATCATTCTCAAATCAGGGTGGCAAAAATTAACAGAAAAAATACATATGGAAGCTATCTGCTTGTAATACACATATCAGGATCATGGGAAGAATTTATACAATTAGCAATAAAACATTACTTAAGGTCAGTCACCCCCTGGGCTGGAGAATTTAGGGTAGTGAGAAGGGAATATGAGCCAAACCCTGTGTCAGGTAGGGACTAAGAGATTTTGGAAGAGCCTGGCAGACAGGTCCAGCACTGATATGTTAAATAGGCACCTCAGTCCCAGGGTGGGGGGACTTAACATTCTACTTTTGCTGATAATAAATGACAAGGGGTGATCTATTCATATATGAATACTTCTTGTTCACATTGGAGCATTTCTGGGGACCCAAATATTGACCAACTCTGGTTACTCACTGTTCAGGTTTTATAGAACCATTTGGGCCTAAGGACCTGCAGGCAGCAGTTGGATTAGTTTGAAGTCCTTAGTTGATTGGAAATCTGCTGGAACAGATGTATATTAAGGGCAGAAAATAAAGCTAAGAAATTTTGGTGGAAATTTTTTTCTTAGGTATATATTTTAAACTTCCAAGCCCATAGTCCTGACAGCTAGGGGAGGGGTGTCCCAAAACCACTTAAAGGGGAAGAGACCACACCCACTCAGAAATTGGCAGGTAGGCAAAAGATTGTGTATTGGAAGTATTTATCTGGAGTCTATTTTGACCTGTGAGGGATGGAATCAAGAGGATTTCCTAAAGCTTATTAGCCTCCCTTTTCAGAGGCAAAAATCTCAGATATGTAAGTTTTATCATTGTAATGTATTGAAATCCAGACTATAGAAAAGGCAGTAAATGCATGCCTTTGAGTTATAGTAAAAGTTTGAAAATCAAAGAATGATTGTGGCTAAAAGTATTACTATTCTTTCCTCTACCCAGAAGACTGAGTTTATATAGATTAAACATATATTTTTGGTGCACTTTTTTTTTAAAATACAAGGCTCATCTGAGACTCAAGTGGTTCTCTTTTTTTTTTTTCTGAGCGCCTGTGAAATGCTTATTTATTTACTTATTTATTTATTTATTAAAGATTTCTGTCTCTCTCCCCCCCCCCGCCCCCCCTTTCCC
>NW_026068076.1:993737-1017095 GCF_014885135.2 Alexandromys fortis | reverse complement strand
ACCCAAGAGAGGCCTTATCACACAACAAAAGTATATGCTCTACTATGTTTATAGCAGCATTGTTTGTAATAGCCAGAACCTGGAAACAACCTAGATGCCCTTCAATTGAAGAATGGATGAAGAAAGTATGGAATATATACATATTAGAGTACTACTCCGCAGTAAAAAACAAGGACTTCTTGAAGTTTGCAGGCAAATGGATAGAAATAGAAAACACTATCCTGAGTGAGGTAAGCCAGACCCAAAAAGAGGAACATGGAATGTACTCACTCATATTTGGTTTCTAGCCATAAATAAATGAGAAGCACTTTTAACTTTATATTTAGAAATCAAATAAAGGGACTTCCTGCTCATCCTCAGGGGCTACTCTGCCCGATACTTCCTCTCTCTTCCTATCCCACCCAGCTTGCATCCGCAACCCTCCCCCCCTCTGTCTGACTCCCGTCCTTCTTTGTCCACATAACATCTCCCAGCCCAGCCTGTTCGGGCTCTAGGACCGAATCCGAATCGGCAAACGGGAGGGTGGTAGCTACTTTGTCCCCGCTAGCCTGCCTGCAGGGAGCTAGGTAGGTCCTGTGTTTACTAGCCACCCAAGTAGCAAGGAGATCTGGTCCAGGCACCAGGAGAGACATTGGGCTTGCATCCACAACCTACCCAGAGTGGTCCTGAGGAGTTCCATCTGGACCATAGTCCATGTTTGGGTGCTGAGGGGTTCCAGCTCAACGGGACAGTCCCTGCTTCTACACTGAAAAGATACACCCAGAGACTCATTCACAGCAAAGACTGGACCAGGACACCAGGCCTCTCCTGGCTCCATTTGAAGGAGGAGATGGGAAGGCGCCAATGCAAGACTTCCTCCAACAACCTGAAAGGCAACATGACTTCACCAGAATCAAGGGATCCCGAAATAAGAAGAATTGTACACCCTACTCCAGAAGAATTAGAAGAAATCGACTCAAAAGTGAATTATATGAAAATAATAGAAGACCTTAAGCAGGAGGTGAAAAACTGCCATAAACAATTAGAGATTACAAACAAAAAGGTAGAGGAAATGAATAAATCGCTTAAAGATACCCAAGAAAATCAAGAGAAACATGAAAAAGCAATCAGACAGGTACGGGAAGCAGTTCAAGACTTGAAGAATGAAATGGAAGTAATGAAGAAAACACAAACCGAGGGAAGATTGGAGATGGAAAATCTGGGTAAACGAACAGGAACTACAGAGACAAGTACTACCAACAGAATACAAGAGATAGAAGAAAGAATATCAGATACTGAAGATACCATAGAGAAAATAAACACACTGATCAAAGAAAACAGCAAAACCAACAAATTCTCATCACAAAACATTCAGGAAATATGGGACACAATAAAAAGACCAAACCTAAGAATAATTGGAGTAGAAGAAGGAGAAGAGGTGCAACTCAACGGCCCAGAAAATATATTTAATAAAATTATAGAAGAAAACTTTCCCAACCTAAAGAAAGATGTACCTATGAAGGTTCAAGAAGCATACAGAACACCGAATAGGCTGGAAAAAAAAAAAAAAAAAAAACATCCCCTCGCCATATAATAATCAAAACACAAAACATACAGAATAAAGAAAGAATATTAAGAGCCGCAAAGGAAAAAGGCCAAGTTACTTACAAAGGTAAACCTATCAGACTTACACCTGACTTCTCTATGGAAACCATGAAAGCCAGAAGGTCCTGGATAGATGTACTGCAAAAACTAAGAGACCATGGATGCAAGCCCAGACTACTATACCCAGCCAAGCTTTCATTCACCATAAATGGAGAAAACAAAATTTTCCAGGATAAAAACAAATTTAAACAATACGTAGCCACAAACCCAGCCTTACAGAAAGTAATAGAAGGAAAATCTCTAACCAAGGAGTCCAACAATGACCACAATAACTCAGACATCTAGAGACCCGTCACCAGCGCAACTCAAAGAAGGGACGCACACGAACTCTACTACTAAAGAAGTGACCGGAGTTAACATCCCCTGGTCATTAATATCACTTAATGTCAATGGGCTCAACTCACCTATAAAAAGGCACAGGCTAAGAGATTGGATACGAAATCAGGATCCAACATTCTGCTGTTTACAAGAAACACACCTCAAACACAGAGACAGGCACCTACTCAGAGTAAAGGGCTGGGAAAAGGCTTATCAAGCAAATGGACCTAAGAAACAAGCAGGTGTGGCCATACTAATTTCTAACAAACTTGACTTCAAACTTAAATCAATCAGAAGAGATGGAGAGGGACATTTTATACTCATAACAGGATCAATTCATCAAGAGGAAGTCTCAATCCTGAATATCTACGCCCCTAATATAAAAGCACCCACATACGTAAAAGAAACATTACTAAAACTCAAGGCAGCCATCAAACCGCACACACTAATAGTGGGAGACTTCAACACTCCTCTCTCACCAATGGACAGGTCAATCAGACAGAAACCTAACAGAGAACTAAGAGAATTAATGGAGGTAATGAATCAATTGGACTTGACAGACATCTATAGAATATTCCACCCAAATCGGAAAGAATATACCTTCTTCTCTGCAGCTCATGGAACCTTCTCGAAAATTGACCACATACTCGGTAACAAAGCAAACTTCCACAGGTACAAAAACATATTAGTAACCACCTGTATCTTATCAGATCACCATGGATTAAAGTTAGAATTCAACAACAACCCTACCCCCAGAAAGCCTACAAACTCATGGAAACTGAACAGTCAACTACTGAACCACACCTGGATCAAGGAAGAAATAAAGAAAGAAATTAAAGTCTTCCTTGAATTCAATGAAAATAAAGAAACAACCTACTCAAACTTATGGGACACTATGAAAGCAGTCCTGAGAGGAAAGTTCATAGCACTAAGTGCCCACTTAAAGAAAACAGAGAAGGCACACATTGGAGACTTAACAGCCCACCTGAAAGCTCTAGAAAAAAAAGAAGCAGACTCACCTAGGAGGAGTAGAAGACTGGAAATAATCAAACTGAGGGCTGAAATCAACAAAATAGAAACACAGAAAACAATCCAAAGAATCAATGAAACAAAAAGCTGGTTCCTGGAGAAAATCAACAAGATTGATAAACCTCTATCCAAACTAATAAAACGCCAGAGAGTGAATATGCAAATTAATAAGATCAGAAATGAAAAGGGGGACATAACCACAGACACAGAGGAAATTCAAAGAATCATTAGATCTTACTACAAAGGCCTGTATGGCACAAAACTGGAAAATGTAAAAGAAATGGACACGTTTTTAGATAAATACCATATACCAAAGTTAAACCAGGACCAGGTGAACAACCTAAATAGACCTGTTAGTCACGAAGAACTAGAAGCTGTTATCAAAAACCTCCCTACCAAAAAAAGCCCAGGACCTGATGGTTTCAATGCGAAATTCTACCAGAACTTCCAAGAAGACCTAATACCTATACTCCTTAATGTATTTCACAATATAGAAGCAGAAGAGTCATTGCCAAATTCCTTTTATGAAGCTACAGTCACTCTGATACCAAAACCACACAAAGACTCAACCAAGAAAGAGAATTACAGGCCAATCTCACTCATGAACATCGACGCAAAAATCCTCAACAAAATACTGGCAAACCGAATCCAAGAACACATTAGAAAAATTATCCATTATGATCAAGTAGGCTTCATCCCAGAGATGCAGGGCTGGTTCAACATACGAAAATCTATCAATGTAATCCATCATATAAATAAGCTGAAAGAAAAAAACCATATGATCATTTCATTAGATGCTGAAAAAGTATTTGACAAAATTCAACATCCCTTTATGATAAAAGTCTTGGAGAGACTAGGGATACAAGGGTCATACCTAAATATAATAAAAGCTATATACAGCAAGCCGACAGCTAACATCAAATTAAACGGAGAGAAACTCAAAGCCATCCCACTAAACTCAGGAACACTAAACTCAGAAACCCACTCTCGCCATACCTCTTCAACATAGTGCTTGAAGTTCTAGCAATAGCAATAAGACAACATAAGGGGATCAAGGGGATTTGACTTGGAAAGGAAGAAGTTAAACTTTCGTTATTTGCAGATGATATGATAGTGTACATAAGTGACCCTCAAAACTCCACCAAGAAACTTTTACAGCTGATAAATACCTTTAGTAATGTGGCAGGATACAAGATCAACTCCAAAAAATCAGTCGCCCTCTTATACACAAAGGATATGGAAGCAGAGAGGGAAATCAGAGAAGCTTCACCTTTCACAATAGCCACAAACAGCATAAAATATCTCGGGGTAACTCTAACCAAGGAAGTAAAAGATCTATTTGACAAGAACTTTAAAGCATTGAAGAAAGAAATTGATGAGGATATCAGAAAATGGAAGGACCTCCCTTGCTCTTGGATTGGGAGGATCAACATAGTAAAAATGGCAATTCTACCAAAGGCAATTTATAGATTCAATGCAATTCCTATCAAGGTCCCATCAAAATTCTTCACGGATCTTGAGAGGACAATAATCAATTTTATATGGAAAAATAAAAAACCCAGGATAGCCAAAACAATCCTATACAATAAAGGATCTTCTGGAGGCATTACCATCCCTGACTTCAAACTCTATCACAGAGCTACAGTAATGAAAACAGTGTGGTATTGGCATAAAAACAGAGAAGTCGACCAATGGAATCGCATAGAAGACCCGGAATTTAATCCCCAAACCTATGAACACCTCATTTTCGACAAAGGAGCTAAAAGTATACAATGGAAGAAAGAAAGCATCTTCAACAAATGGTGCTGGCACAACTGGATGTCAACCTGTAGAAGATTGAAATTAGACCCATATCTATCACCTTGCACAAAACTCAAGTCCAAATGGATCAAAGACCTCAATATCAGTCCGAACACACTGAACCTGATAGAAGAGAAAGTGGGAAGTACCCTACAACAGATGGGCACAGGAGATCGCTTCTTAAGTATAACCCCAGCAGCACAGACACTAAGGACAACATTGAATAAATGGGACCTACTAAAGCTGAGAAGCTTCTGTAAAGCAAAGGACACTGTCACTAAGACAAAAAGGCAACCTACTGACTGGGAGAAGATCTTCACCAACCCCGCAACAGACAAAGGTCTGATCTCCAAAATATATAGAGAACTCAAGAAACTAGACTCTAAAATGCTAATTAACCCAATTAAAAAATGGGGCACTGAACTGAACAGAGAATTCTCAAAAGAAGAAGTTCAAATGGCCAAAAGACACCTAAGGTCATGCTCAACCTCATTAGCAATCAGGGAAATGCAAATCAAAACAACTTTGAGATATCATCTCACACCTGTCAGAATGGCTAAAATCAAAAGCACCGATGATAGCCTTTGCTGGAGAGGCTGTGGAGGAAGGGGTACCCTCATCCATTGCTGGTGGGAATGCAATCTTGTGCAACCACTTTGGAAATCAGTGTTTCGGTTTCTCAGGAAATTCGGGATCAACCTACCCCTGGACCCAGCAATACCACTCTTGGGAATATACCCAAGAGATGCCCTATCATATGACAAAAGCATTTGTTCAACTATGTTCATAGCAGCATTATTTGTAATAGCCAGAACCTGGAAACAACCTAGATGCCCTTCAATGGAAGAATGGATGAAGAAAGTGTGGAATATATACACATTAGAGTATTATGCTGCGGTAAAAAACAATGACTTCTCGAATTTTGCATGCAAATGGATGGAAATAGAAAACACTATCCTGAGCGAGGTAACCCAGACCCAAAAAGATGAACATGGGATGTATTCACTCATAATTGGTTTCTAGCCATAAATAAAGGTCACGGAGTGTATACCTGGTGAACCTAAAGAAGCTAAATAAGAAGGTGAACCCAAGAAAAAACATATAGTTATCCTCTTGGCTAAGGGAAGTAGATAAAATTGCCGGGGAGAAAATTGGGATCTTGGGGGTGGGGTGGGTTGGGGATAAGGGGGGACGGGGAGAGAAAAGTGAGAAGGGGAGGATTGGGGGAACTTGGGGAAACAGGAAGATTGGGATAAAGGAAGGTTGGATAGGGGAGCAGGGAAGCACATATCTTAGTTAAGGGAGCCACCTTAGGGTTGGCAAGAGACTTGAACCTAGAGTGGCTCCCAGGAGCCCAAGGCGATGTCCCCAGTTAGTCCCTTGGGAAGCTGAGGATAGGGAACCTGAAATGACCCTATCCTATAGCAATACTGATGAATATCTTCCATATCACCATAGAACCTTCATCTGGTGATGGATGGAGATAGAGACAGAGACCCACACTGGAGCACTGGACTGAGCTCCCAAGGTCCCAATGAGGAGCAGAAGGAGGGAGAACACGAGCAAGGATGTCAGGACCACAGGGGGTGCACCCACCCACTGAGACAGTGGGGCTGATCTATTGGGAGCTCACCAAGGCCAGCTGGACTGTGACTGAAAAAGCATGGGATAAAGCCGGACTCTCTGATAATGGTGAACAATGAGGACTGATGAGAAGCCAAGGTCAATGGCAAGGGGTTTTGATCCTACTTCATGTTCTGGCTTGGTGGGAGCCTAGCCAGTTTGCATATTCACCTTCCTAGATATGGACGGAGGGGGGAGGACCTTGGACTTTCCACAGGGCAGGGAACCCTGACTGCTATTTGGATTGGAGAGGGAGGGGGAGAGGAGTGGGGGGAGGGGGATAGGAGTGGGGGGGAGGGTGAGAAGAGTGGGGGGAGGGTGAGAAGAGCGCTGAGAGGGGGAGAAGAGTGGGGGGATGGGGAGGGAAATGGGAGGCTGGGAGGAGGCGGAAACTTTTTTTTCCTATTCTCAATAAAAAAAAAAGAAATCAACTAAATGGAATTTAAAATCTTGAACTTGTTACTATGGTAATAGTAGTCAGTGTTTATCAGAGCTAGATCAATAGCTTATCAGAACTCCACTGATTAATATTAAGTCTCTGAACTTTCGAAGTCTCAATATAGTGAAAGTATAGAGAGGGGAAGAAATATGAAACATTTTTATTCCTCTTATATACCTTAAAGATATTTTGTCATAATTTATTACATTTTATATAAATTTGTGTTTATAAATCTTAAAATACCTTCTTATATCTTAAAACATTTCTTTTTAGATTCTTACAGTTTATACTCTAAACTTATACTTCTTTTCTTCCTATTCAGTCATTCACAAAGAGACACACGTGATTGATTACTGAAGCAATTAGTATAAAGCAATTTCCTTTAAATAAAGGAGTAGTTAAAAAGTTACACTGATATGCAAGATATTCATCAGTATGGCTATAGGATAGGGTCATTTCAGGTTCCCTATCCTCAGCTGCCCGAGGAACTAACTGGGGACATCGCCCTGGGCACCTGGGAGCCCCTCTAGGTCCAAGTCTCTTGCCAACCCTAAGATGGATCCCTTAATTAAGATATGTGCTTCCCTGCTCCCCTATCCAACCTTCCTTTTTCTTAATTTTCCTTTTTCCCATTTTTTTCCCATCCTCCCCTTCTCATTTTTCTCTCCCCTTTTCCTCTTACCTCCCTCCCACCCCACCCCCAAGATCCCATTTTTTGCCCGGCAATCTTGTCTACTTCCCATAATCAGGAGGATAGCTATATGTTTTTCTTTGGGATCACCTTCTTATTTAGCTTCTTTAGGAGATCAAATTATAGACTCACTGACCTTTATTTATGATGAATATCTTGCATATCACCATAGAACCTTCATCTGGTGATGGATGGAGATAGAGACAGAGACCCATGCTGGAGCACCTGACTGAGCTCCCAATGTCCCAGTGAGGAGCAGAAGGAGGGAGAAAATGAGCAAAGAAGTCAGGACCACAAGGGGTGCACCTACCCATGGAGACAGTGGGGCTGATCTATTGGGAGCTCACCAAGGCCAGCTGGACTGTGACTGAAAAAGCATGGGATAAAACTGGCCTCTCTGAACATGGCAGACAATGAGGGCTGCTGAGAAGCCAAGGACAATGGCACTGGGTTTTGATCCTACTTCATGTTCTGGCTTTGTGGGAGCCTAGCCAGTTTGGATGCTCATCTTCCTGGACCTGGATGGAGGGGGGAGGACCTGGGCTTTCCACAGGGCAGGGTACCCTGACTGCTCTTCAGACTGGAGAGGGAGGGGGAGAGGAGTGGAAGGAGGGGGAGAAGAGTGGGAGGAGGGGGACAGAAAAGGGAGACAGGGAGGGAAATGGGAGGCGGGGAGGAGGCAGAAATTTTTTTTTCAATAAAAAAAAGTTACATTGAAACCTGTTTGGTGAGCTTATCTCTTCCTTCATCTGATAGCAAGGCAAATTATTTTTAGACCTGGTAATAGCTTTAGGAGGCTTATAAGGCTTGTGGCCTGATTTTTACATATGAAAAAAACTGAGAAGGCAGCTGAACCCTTGGGAGGAGCTGGGTTCTTGCTGCTATTAAAGCTATACTAGGTCAATATCTTCAAAGATCTGAGAAGGACAAATTATGACTGGAAGGGTAATATAAATGGTCTATGTATCAATTAAAAAGACAGAGGCCCACTACCCAGATGGACTGTCTTAGGGATCTATAGCTTTGTTGGGGGCAGTATTGTCTATTTTGGGAAGATTAAACATCTTAAATGCCAGGGAATAAGGAAGGAATTAGTTACACTAATAACTAGCATTACTACAAGGATAGTTATAAACATATGAAAGAATTTGTTCATTTATAGGGTAGGATTAATCATGAACATATTTTTTAAATTATCATTAACAGTTTATGTTCATAGCTTTCCCAAGGCTCAGACTTCATGTTCAATCCATGTAGAATTTAGCTTTAAAAATAAACAATGGTTTTGAATTAAAGTTCTTTTAGTATTGCAATAAAACTTTTAAATCATAAATAAAATCCATAGGGAGACTGGCAATTTTATTAATCCCTTTATAATGCCCCATGGATGAAAATAGCTGTTCTATGGATGAAAATGGAAAAAGTTTATTCCAAACTGCCAACACTATCTCTAGGAAAGCAAGGAGATGGTAAAGGAAGAAGATTTTCAGGGTCAAATAGTTGGTCCCGACGTTGCATAAATAATAGGAATCAGTACACCATTATTCAAAACACTATGGGGAAAAAGTCTTCTAACTAGATAGGGCCACAGAGAGTTATTGGGTTCTGTGACCCCCAAGAAGGGCCTCTAAGAATCTTTTTATAAGTGTTGGAGAAGGTGGCTTGTTGGTTCCTGGCCACCCAGCTAGCTTAGACCCGAAATAACCATACAGAAACTGTTTTAATTAAATCACTGCTTGGCCCATTAGCTCTAGCTTCTTATTGGCTAACTCTTATATTAATTTAACCCATTTCTATTAATCTGTATATATTGTAGATTATGTTGACAGATTTTAGTATGTTGAACCATCCCTGCAATTCTGGAATGAAGCCGACTTGATCATGGTTGATGATGGTTCTGATGTGTTCTTGGATTTGATTTGCCAGTATTTTCTTTAGTATGTTTGCATCAATGTTCATGAGTGAGATTGGTCTGTAATTGTCCTTCTTAGTAATGTCTTTCTGTGGTTTGGGTATCAGGGTAATTGTAGCCTCATAAAAAGGGTTTGGCATTGTTACTTCTGTTCCTGTTGTATAGAATAATTTGAGGAGTATTGGTATTAGTTCTTTGAACGTCTTGTCTAATTCTGAGCTGAACCCATCTGGTCCTGGGCTTTTTTTGGTTGGGAGACTTTTGATTATAGGTCTGTTTAATTTGCTTATCTGGTCTTGATCTAATTTTGGTAAGTGATATTTATCCAGAAAGTTGTCCACTTCCTTTAAGTTTTCTAATTTTGTGCAGTACAGGTTTTCAAAATATGACCTGATGATTCTCTGTATTTCCTCTGTGTCTGCTGTTATGTCCCCCTTTTCATTTCTGATTTTGTTAATTTGGATATTCTGTCTCTGCCTTTTGGTTAGTTTGGATAAAGGTTTGTCTATGTTGTTGATTTTCTCCAAGAATGAACTCTTTGTCTCATTCTTTGTATTGTTTTCTTTGTTTCTATTTTGTTGATTTCAGTTCTCAATTTGATTATTTCCTGCCATCTAGTTCTCTTAGGTGAATTTGCTTCTTTATGTTCTAAAGTTTTCAAATATTCTGTTAATACACTAGTGTGGAATTTTCCAGCTTCTTTATGTAGGCATTTAGTGCTATGAACTTTCCTCTTAGCATTGCTTTCATGGTGTCCTATAGATTTGGGTATGCTGTATGGCCATTTTCATTGAATTTTAGGAAGTCTTTAATTTCTTACTTTATTTCTTCCTTCACCTATTGATAATCCAGGTGAGCATTGTTTAATTTCCATGTGTTTGTGGGTTTTCTGGAATTAGTATTGCTGTTGGCTTCTAGTTTTAAACCACGGTGATCGGATAAGGCACATGGGGTTATTCCCTTTTTTTTTTTTGTATTTGTTGAGGTTAGTTTTGTTACTGAGTATGTGGTCAATTTTTGAGAAGGTTCCATGAGGTGTTGCGAAGAAGGTATATTCTTTTCTGTTTAGATGCAATATTCTATAGATGTCTGTTAAGTCCATTTGAGTCATAACATCTGTTACTTCTCTTATTTCTCGGTTCATTTTTTGTTTGACTGACCTGTCCAGTGGTGAGAAGGGAGTGTTGAAGTCTCCCACTTTTAGTGTGTGTGGTTTAATGTATGATTTAAGCTTTAGAAGTATTTTTTTTACATATGAGGGTGCCCTTGTATTTGGGAAAAACCCACATGATCATCTCTTTAGATGCCAAAAAAGCTTTCAACAAAATACAACATCCCTTCATGATAAAGGTCTTGGAGAGAGCAGGGATACAAGGAACATACCTAAATATAATAAAGGTATTATACATCAAGCTAACAGCCAACATCAAACTAAATGGAGAGAAACTCTCAGCAATTCCACTGAAATCAGGAACAAGACATGGTGTCCACTCTCTCCATATCTATTCAATATAGTTCTTGAGGTCCTAGCTAGAGCAATATGACACCAAATGAGATTAAGGAGATACAAATTGGAAAAGAAGAAGTCAAACTCTCACTGTTTTCTGATGATATGATAGTTTATATAAGTGGTCCCAAAAAATTCTATCAAGGAACTTCTACAACTCATAAACAATTTCAGTAATGTAGCAAGATACAAGATTAACTCTATTAATCTGTATATCACCACATGGCTGTGGCTTACTGGGTAAAGTTCCCAGAGTCTATCTCCACTGACTCTATGGCTTCTTCTCCCTTACTCCGCCATTTTCCTCCCAGCATTTTCCCACCTACCTCTATTTCTTGCATAGGCCCAAGACAGTTTCTTTATTAACCAATAGTATTCAAAGCATACAGAGGAAAATCCCACATCAAATAAGCAAAGATTATACACAGGGCAGAGAATACATATCAAGATTTAGGACTTCTCGGGTGTACACCCCAGAGTCAGGATTTTCTTCTGATTACAGGGTATTAGTTCAAAATGTTTACATAGTAGCCTGGGTCTATTCTAACTGCTTCCCCATATCTGGGACAATGTAGGGCAAAGGGTCAGGTCAGTTGTTTTAAGACCACTATCAGGCTATAAGCACACAATTTTTCATATTCTCGGGCTCTTCATTCCCCCCTTGAGTTTTTATCAGAATCAAACTTTCATTCATTTGGATCATTGTACAGTTATATTTTATTTAGAGCAGGTTGAGCATCTTATTGTATTATATAATTATTTTAGCCAATGAGTCTATCTGTTGTTAGATCTTGGTCTATTGGTTTTAGCAGGTACTTTTTCTGGTATGCCAATAGGCATTACATCATGGGTAGCTGTTTTCCCCACTATGTCAGGGAGTTTTCTTTTAATTTAGCCTTTTTCATTTTATTGTGGAAGTAGGGGTGATGTACTGAAATGGGGCTTTGATTTTCAGGGACCAGAAAGGTTGAAAGACTAGTCAAAGTTAAGGAGGGGATTTAGGCAATGGGGCATTTATCAGAAGAAGCTGGTTTATTGACTCAGCTGATGATAAGGAGAATTCATGTAGGTCAGATTTGGTCCTTGTCAGTTTTCAGCAAGTCCAGGGCTCTCAGTTTTTTAGAGCAGATTGAAGTCAGCAGCTTATGTCTGGAAGTGTCTGTCAGTCAAGTAGAAATCTGCTGAAACACATATACTAGGGACAGAAGTTAAAATTTAGGAATTTAAAGGAAAATATTACAGTTGGAACTTTTAGGCCCATAGTCCTAGGAACTGGGGAAGGGGAGGAGTCCCAAGACCAGAAGAGAGAGAAAGAGAAATATCATCCCAGAAATAGATAGATAGAGAAATTTAGGCTGTACTTATCTGGAGTTCTTTTGACCTGTTCAAGGTGGATCAAAGTTGACTCCCTGAAGCTTACAACTTATTTTATTTTATTGTTTTTATTTTATAAAAAGATATAAAATTCTTAGATGCATTAGCATTACCTTTCTGCATTGAAATTAATATTACATAAAAATCAGATAACTGAGGTCTGTAAAACAGCCTGGTTAGACTAATATCTTTGAGTCCTATCATAAAATATGGATTTGGTTTTAAAAAAGCATGAACTTTTTTTTATTATTTACCAGGAGACACAGGTGGTTGATTACTAAGAGCAGTCATTGTAGATCAAGTTCCTTTTAATAATGGAATAGTAAATAATTACATTGAAATCTGTTTTTTAAGTTTATTTCCTTTCTGAGTCCCATAAACAAGGTAAACTATTATTAGCTGTAAGGAAGAAAGACAGGGAGAGAGAGAGAGAGAGAGAGAGAGAGAGAGAGAGAGAGAGAGAGAGAGAGAGAGCGCCTGAATTTTGCACATAAAGGGAGGTGTGAAGGCAGCTGGAGCCTTGGTTGTTACTGTTAAACTGACAGGGCTATCATTAATCTAGTCATCAAATACCACCAGAGTTCTGAGAAGGATAAATTTTACCCAAAAAAGCAGAAGTACAGACCAAGTAGCTACCTGAATCTATTAAAAAAAATATTTCCTGGCTACCTAGACAGCTACACCCAGTTTCCCCATAGTCATTGGGGACAGAGATCTCAGAGGACCATAAACCTTCTGCTACCACACCCAGGAGATCTGACAGAATTTTCTGTGGAGTAGGAACTTGGGCGGGGGCACCAACCATTTGTCTAGGCAGAGCAGGGCCATTGATTTCCCCTTCGTCTTGTTTGCCCCACACTCTGGACAGTGTCTTGGCAAAGGAGCTCCAGGTGGATGTTCTTCCGTCCCATCCATATTCTTTGGAAGAGATAGGGGTACTGCCAGGAACTGGCATGTCTTTTTATTATGAAAAGATTTTTTTTCTATTGAACACTTTAAATGCCATGTTCTGCAGATCTCTGAAGCATTTGAGGACTGTCTATCTACTTGATATATCTGAATAAACAAACTTTGTTTCTAGTGACTCATTTTAAGCCTAACTTTGAAAATATATATATAAGGGGCTAAGTAAGGCTTATCCCTGTAATTAATTATATTAGTACTTTGGATAACTTATAAGAAGACCAACTATTGACATCCTTGCTCGTGTTCTCCCTCCATCTGCTCCTCATTGGGACCATGGGAGCTCAGTCCAGTGCTCCAGTGTGGGTCTCTGTCTCTATCTCCACCCATCACCAGATGAAGGTTCTATGGTGATATGGATATTCGTCAGTATTGCTATAGGATAGGGTCATTTCAGGTTCCCTATCCTCAGCTTCCCAAGGGACTAACTGGGGACATCGCTTTGGGCTCCTGGGAGCCACTCTAGGTTCAAGTCTCTTGCCAACCCTAAGATGGCTCCCTTAACTAAGATATGTGCTTCCCTGCTCCCCTATCCAACCTTCCTTTACGAGAGGTGCACCCACACTGAGACAATGGGGCTGATCTATTGGGAGCTCATCAAGGCCAGCTGGACTGTGACTGAAAAAGCATGGGATAAAACCGGACTCTCTGATCATGGCGAACAATGAGGGCTGATGAGAAGCCAAGGACAATGGCAAGGGGTTTTGATCCTACTTCATGTTCCGGCTTGGTGAGAGCCTAGCCAGTTTGGATGTTCACCTTCCTAGACATGGACGGAGGGGGGAGGACCTTGGACTTTCCACAGGGCAGGGAACCCTGATTGTTCTTTGGATTGGAGAGGGAGGGGGAGAGGAGTGGGGGGAGGGGAAAAGGCGTGGGGGGAGGGGAAGAAGGGTGGGAGGAGGGGGAGGGAAATGGGAGGCTGGGAGGAGGCAAAATTTTTTTTTCCTTTTCTCAATAAACACACACACACACAAAAAGAAGACCAACTATTAACTTGTGTTTTTTAAAGTTTATTATAGTAACTTTCATAAGATTAGGACTTTATTTCCATTTGTAAAATCCTTAATTTTTACAAAATGTTAGTAGTAAAGAAGCCAAAGTAGTCTCTCTGTGGGTGAAAGTTGAACAAATTTGCTCCTAACTGTGAAGGCTGTTTCCTGAGAAATCAAGGAAAAGTGACAGGGGAGAGATCCCCAAAGCCAAAGGAGAACAGGAGAAAAGGGACCTGTGAACTGGGGGTGTGTGTGTGCAGGAGGAACTGAGGGAACTGAGAGGCCAGTATTGCCCTTGACAAGTCATGGGGACCCCTGCTCAAGTGCCCAGTCCTGGGAAAAAGACCCTCTAGGGAGACCAGAAACTCTATTATAGAATATAATATATAATATATATTATTTACCAAATGTCTTATTTGGTTGACTATCATATGGCATTTTCAAAATTGCTAAGATCCACATGGTAGTCTTGCCATATATTTGCAAACCTCAGCTGTTTCCCATAATCTCTTTATGTTTTTAAAATCATTATTACCTAGGTGACTTCTAAATTACAAAGGGTGGCTGCCAGAACCAAATATATTTTTGCATATAAAAGCATAGAGGCGAATGACGCTTTAATGTCTTACTAAACAAACATCGTTTTTGATCCTGTGTTTATATAAACCGGTTCTTAAGACAGGACAGATATTATACAAAAATCTTATCTTGATTTTCGAGCCAGTTCTTTAACTGCATAAAAGAATTTTCTACACTTGAATCTCCATTACATCAGACCTAATGACCAGAGTGCCCAGAGGTAAATTCTAAGCTTGGATAGTAAGAAAGACCTGCAGCCGGGATGTGCTAAACCTAGCTGACTCCTACATTTAGAAACAAACATTTAATAGCCACATCCATGCATTTAAAGCAGACAAAACTTTTCTTAAATTCTCCAGCTAAAATGTGAGGAGGGGAGAAGGGGAGGGAGGGCGGCAGAGCCTTTGTGTTTTCCTGATGGGGCGACTACTACAGATGCTACTCAACCGGGTATTTTTGCTGTGCAGCTTTGGAGCATGTACCCCATATTGTGAGAACTAAAACTATTTTCATCTGGAAGAAGCTGCTGGTAGTGGCCGCGACTCTGTGCCCAGCCTTACTGCCGCCCCTGTCCTTCATGCCATGCCTGCCTGGCTCATCATTGGCACCTGGGGTCAAGGACTGTGGCATCTGCTGGGGAGGGGCAGTCATGTCCCTGGCTGACAGAGCCGCACGCACCAGTCAGATAGATGTTATCTGCACAACTGCAGTGTAGAGCCTGGATGCTTGACATGGAGAGGGGCAAAGAAGTCTGACAGGAACTGCCACTGTATTCCTAAAATTCTGAAAATGAGAGAACACAATCCAAAAGGGATATGTGGTTTAGAGGAAGTTTGGCCCATAGTGGGAATTAATTCACAAGCAAGAACAACTAATAAATCAACAGTAAATGAGACAAGGAGTCGACAGAAATAAGAAGAGGAAAAAGCATACACAGAAGGAAAAAGAAAAACTGCAGTGCGCCACGTGGTTCCAAGCCAGTACTGAAGGAACCCAGATGAACCATCTAATGGTCGGAAGACTGGCTGAAGCTTCATTCTCTCCCCTCTGGCTCAGAGTGCAAGAGCACGTCGGCTTCTTCTATATTGAGCCCTCCGTTTGTCTGGACAGCAGATACAAAAAGCTGAGAAAAACTTACTGATCGGCTAGAACTAGTAGAGAAAAGTTGCCAGAGACTGGTGTGTCTTCCCAGAACTGGGCACTTCTTAATACTGGCCACCATAATATTGGGTTCAGAGGTTAGGTGAATATTTGGAATCAGGCACTGAAGTCTATAACTAGGAGCAACTTTATTCAAAACACCAGGAGAAACAAAAACTTCTAACTAGTTCGGCCACGGAGAGTTATTTAGCTCTGGTACCCTGAGAAGGGGCTTTAAGAATCTCCCCATCCCCCACACAGGGTTTCTTTGTGTAACAGCCCTAACTGTCCTGAAACTGGCTCTGTAGACCAGGTTGGCCTCGAACTCACAGAAATCTTCCTGCCTCTGCCTCCCGAGTGCTAGGGTTAAAGGCATGTGCCACCAGTGCCCAGCCTCTAAGAATCTTTTTCTAGCCAAAGTTTATACACAGGGCAGAGTACATATTGGGATTTAGGGCCTCTGGGGAGTGCAATGGAGAGTCAGAATTTATAACCTCTGATAGCAGAGGTTCAAGATATTTATGTAGCCTGGGTCTATTCTAATTGTTTTCCTGTATCTGGGAGAATGTAAGCAGCTTTAGTGGGGAGGTGATGAACTTCCGGGTGGGAAGTCTAGAGGAGTTATGAGGAAGAGAGGAGGTAAGTGTCCTCATAAGGAGGAGTAGCAGGGGGCTCTAGAGCAGATATGAGCTCTTTATCACATGCCTGGTGAAGCACATTCCAAATAGAAAATTCTATAGGATGCATATGTATTTTTCCCCCACTCTGTGTATACCAATTCTAAGTATTTATCCCTATTGAATCCCATATTTCTACATCTAAAATTTCTAGGTCTGGAAAGTTATATTACAATATTCATATTTTGTGTCACATTAACTTTTAATCAATAACAATTCTTAGAATTGATTCCACCATACTCTGCAAGCAATTTTAGTGTTTATTTTTTCACAGTTTTTTTTTTTTTGGTATAGGGAAACAATGTATCTATGACAAACCTTCCACTGAAAATATAAGAATCCAAGCTTTATTCCACTTCCCATTTAGCTTTATTTTTGGGCTCTAATTGAACTAAGCTAATTTAGGAGATGTATCACATTTGCATGTCTTCTGTGAAAACATACTGCTGGTGTTTATCTTCTTGGTTATAAAACAATATTCAGTTTTCCTAGTGATACAGAAATCTGGTATGCATTATGGAAACTCGGCTCATTATTTGGAAATTTAACAACATTTGGGGACTAGATAATCAATGTTTTTATTAAATGAAATTTCTTTGCATTATAATACATTTATTCCTTTGATATGCTCTTAAGCTACGGTGGTAATTTAATCCTTTAATGTCCCTTTAATATGGGAAAACTAGGAATGTGTTTGACTACATAGTAGCAATACATTATAAAGGTAACATTTCATACCACAAAACAATTGATAAATTATTGGATGAACAACTGAGTCCATTTAGGTTAAAAGAAAAATCACATTTCTATTTTCTGCTATTATTTCATGTGTTTTTATATTGTATTAAAGGTTTATTTTTAAATAAAACAATAGTTGCTGAATATATATATATATATACATATATATTCAATATACAAGCAATTTTAGTGTTTATTTTTTCACAGGTTTTTTTTTTGGTATAGGGAAACAATGTATCTATAACAAACCTTCCACTGAANNATTTTGGAAAAAAATATAGTTTCTTAACCATTAAAATAAAAGCCTGATGGACCTGCAGTATAAGGTATTTAACACAACTGCTCAACAGAAAATCACAATGATAAGCAAATATTGCAGATAGATGTATAGTGTATATCATAACAATTTGTTGGGTTTCTTTGTGGAAATAGATGACACATACAGATGAGAAAACTGTAGGAATATAAGTAACTGCAAAAATGTGTGAGGAGGGTGTAAAAACACACCAAGGAATACTTAGTTCACAGGACGCCATTGATTCACCTGACCTGCAGGCTGGGAGCAGGAGCTGTGGGGAAGAGCTGTCTCACATATACCACAGCCTGCAGCAAGGATAAACAGCCCAGCAGGTATAGTGTTGTGAGCATAAAATACTGATAAATATTGAAGCTTCTCTTTTCCTGTTCCTCACTATTCCACCCAGAATTCCATTCTGAATTCATGTAGGTCAAAACTAACCAAAATGTGAAGAATAATTCTTCTGAAAGCCCACGTGACACCTGACAAAGAAAAGCTCCTATATGGATCATGCACATACTCCTTAAAAGAAAAATGGTTAGCACACCATACAAAAATAAACAAACTTGCCTATTTTTTATTCTTACTAGGGGAGCCTCTGTCTCTGTTATTGGCAGGATAGGGGTACAGCTGTAAAGGTAACAGATCAACTTTTACAGAGGAAGTAGTAACCTTGACCCTGTGTGTCCATGGAAACAGGAAGAAAATGGTCAGATATGGCTTCCAGAGATTGGGTCATTTGTTTCTCTGGTTGTGTGGAGCCTTTCTGGTGCTGAAAGCTTTATTATTACATTCAGAGTATGTCATGGTTCATATGTACGAGTCCATGTTGTAGAAGTTCTCTTGTGTTCTCCACCTGTGAACTCCTGGTTTTAAGTCTATTTATACCACTTATCCTGTCCTGAGCTATAAGTACTCATAGGGACTGTTCCTAAATCAATATTTTTTATCAATATATTTTTAAAAAATGAATATATTTTTAAAAATAGGTGTCAAAATATGTAGATCTTTACTGACTGATTCTCCTCTGTATGCTGTGAAAGCCATTGGTTAATAAAGAAACTGTCTGGGGCCTGCCCAGAGCAGAATAAAGTAGGTGGGGAAAACTAAACAATGCTGTGAGAAAGGAGGCAGAGTTGAAGAGAAGCCATGTAGCTGCCACCAAGAACAGACTTACTGGAACATTGCGAGATTAATAAAAATTGGGTTAAATTGAGATGTAAGAACTAGCCTATAAGAAACTAGAGCTAATAGGCCAAGCAGTGATTTAATTAATACTGTCTCTGTATGGTTATTTTGGTGCTGAGCTGCCAGGAACAAACAAGCGGCCTTCCCAAAACAGATTGGCGCTCTAATGTGTGCTAGATAAATTCACGTAAAAGCTGAAAGGGCTTGGAAAGGAATTCTAGAAACACACACTCACAAACTATAGCTGCATATTTTTTTTTTCTGCTGGCAAAATGTTGCAGCTTTTTTAAGAGAGGTCTTCCTGATTCAGCAGTAACAATAACAACAGCAACAAAAATAAAATGCTTGGCTTTGAAAAGGCAGTTTCCTTGGCCAAGCAGCTAGCATGAACTCTGACTCTTTTGGGAGGAACAGCTATAGAGCTTTTAAATGAGTTTTGTGAACAGAGTGTTTCAACTTGCTTAATGGCAACACAGACCTGCTGCAACCTGCCCCTGAATCTGGGGCAGAGAGAATGGCTCTCAGAAGCAAGGAACAAACCTTTGATATGTTGGACTGGGTGGAGCCAAAAGGCATAGCAGCCTTAGTCTTACTAAAGATGCTTAGCCGCTTACCATTTTAAGAAGTCCTCCTGGACAGAAAAGGATTTCAGATACACATTAGGACAGATTCAGACATAAAAGACCACTAAATAAGACATAGTGTGTTTTAAAAATATATGTTGGCTTAGGAGAGAGAGAAAAAGAGTAGAGACAGAGTACAGACAGTCATAGATTTAAAAAAAAGTAAAGAATAATAAGTCACATAAAGATGGAAAATACACAGAGAGTCTGATTATGTATATTATTGTATCTTTAAATTATTTGAGTGTGAAGGAGCTAAGTACAGAGAGACAATTCATTGTATGGGATGCTAAGCTGAACCAACCTATATATTTTTAAAGTATCTTGATTCCAAAATTTGGATCTAAGTATTTGTTGCTTTGGAAAAGAGGTTCTTCTTTAATTTCCATAGAAGATAAGAACCTGTGGGTTAATTTCAGACTAATGTGGTTTAATGTACCTAGATCCCATGAAAGGGTGCCACATATACCCTCCAAAATACTTTGTCTATCTGAAAGCAGGAAGTAGTTTTGTGAGACCTATGCCCAAATTCCTACTTCTTCCCCTCCTTTCATTCCTTCCATCTAACCACCATGCTAACACCCATCCACTCCCCAGAGAGGGTAGGGCACATTGCTTTGGGGAATGTCCAAGGCCCTCCTTACTATATCTAGGCTGAGAAAGGTATCTGCCCAAAGAGAACAGGTTCCCAAAAAGCCATTACATGTAGTAGGGATAAATCCTGGTGCCACTGCCAGTGGTGCAGTAGTCTACTCCAGTCATACAACTGTCACCAACATTCAGAGGGATTAGTCTTGATCTATGCTGTTTCCTTCCCTGTCTGGCTGGATTTGGTAAGCTCCAATTAGCTCAGGTAGACTGTTTCAGTGCATTTACCCATCATGGTTTTGACCTCTTGGCTTATATTCACATTCTTCCCACTCTCCAACTGGACTTTGGGAGCTCAGTTCAGTGCTCCACTGCAGGTCTCTGCCTCTGTTTTCAACAGTTGCTGGATGAAGGTTCTATAGTGCTATTTAAGTTATTCATCAATCTTAGAACAGGAAAAGAACAGGTTGGGTACCCTATCTTCTATTGCTGAGGGTCTTAGCTAGGATCATCCTTGTAGATTCCTGGAAATGTTTCTTGCTAGCCTCATAATGGCTCCCTCAATCAAAATATCACTTTCTTTGTTCTCATTTCTGTCCTTCCTCCATCTCAACTTTTCTATTCCCTCATTACCCTCCCCTGTCTGCTTTTCCCCACCTCTTCCCTTTCTGCCCTCCCTTCTCCCCCTCATTCCCACGCTCACAATTTTGTCAAGTGATCTTGTCTATTTTGCCTTTCCAGGTGTATCTATGTATGTTAGAGGGTCACATTAGCTTCTCTAGGATCATAAACTATAGACTCAATATCCTTTGCTTTATAGGTAGTATCCAGTTATGAGTGATAATACCATGTTCATCTTCCTGAGTCTGGGTTACCTCACTCAGGAGGTTTTATTTCTAGTTCTATCCATTTGCATACAAATTTCAAGATGTCATTTACTTATTTATTTTTACCACTGAGCAGTACTCTAATGTGTATATGTGCCACATTTTCTTTATCCATTTTTTTTGTTATTTGAGATTCTTCTGTTGAGAATTCTTTGTTTAGTTCTGTACCCCATTTTTAATTGGGTTATTTGGAATTTAGATGTCTGATTTCTTGAATTCTTTAGGTATTTTGGAGATCAGTCCTCAGTCCAATTTGTGGTTGGTGAATCTCTTTTCCCATCCAGTAGTCTGCCTTTTTGTTTTATTGACTATGTCCTTTGCTTTACAGAAGCTTTTCAGTTTTAGGAGGTCCCATTCATTTATTGTTGCTCTCACTGTCTGTGTTACTGGTGTTATATTTAGGAAGTGGTCTCCTGTGCCCATGCATTGGAGGCTACTTCCCAGTTTCTTTTCTTTCAGGTTCATTGTGGTCAGATTTATGTTGAGGTATTTAATCCATTTGGATTTGAGTTTTGTGCATGAGGTTATATATGCATCTATTTTCATTCTTCTTCCTGTTGACATCCAATTATGCGAGCACCATTTGTTGAAGATGCTTTCTTTTTGTTGTATAATTTTAGCTACTTTGTCAAAAATCAGGTGTTCATAGGTATGTGGATTAATAGTCAGGTCTCAATTCAATTACATTGCTCAACCTGTCCATTTTTATGCTAACACTAAGCTCTTTTCATTACTGTAGCTCTATAATAGAGCTTAATGTTAGGGCTGGTGATGCCGCTGGAAGTTTCTGTTGCAAGGAGAGGACCCACTTGTTTGTTCCAGCCACCTGGCTAGCTTAGCCCCAAAATAACCACACAGAAATTGTATTAATTAAATCACCACTTGGCCCATTAGCTCTAGCCTTTTATTGGCTAACTCTCACATCTTGATTTTAACACGTTTCTATTAATCTGTGTATCTCCACATGGCAGTGGCTTACTGGGTACAATTCCCAGCATCTGTCTCTAGAGGATCCATGGCATCTTCCTAACTCTGCTTTCTTCCTCCCAGAATTCAGTTCTGTCTTCTCAGCCTACTTAAGTTCTGCCCTATCAGGCCAAGGAAGTTTCTTTATTCATTAACCAATATAAGCAAAATACAGAGGAGATTCCCACATCAAGTCTTTTATAATGTACATGATTATTTTGTCTATTACTTTCTTCACATGAACTTGATTATTGTTCTTTCAAGGTTTGTGAAGAATTGTGTTGGGATTTTGATGGGGATTGCATGGAATCTATAGATTGCTTTTGGTAGGACTGCCATTTTTATTATGTTGATTTTACCTATCCAAGATCATTTGAGATCTTTCTATTTTCTGGCATCTTCTTCAATTTCTTTCTAGAAAGAATTAAAGTTCTTATCAAACAGGATTTTTATTTCTTTGGTTAGTGTTACTTCAAGATATTTTATGTTTATTTGTGGTTATTGTGAAGAGTAATATTTCTCTTATTTGTTTCTCAGTTTCTTTATCATTTGTATATAGGAGGGCTATTGTTTTTTTTTTTTTTTTGAGTTGACCTTGTATCCTGCCAAGTTACTGAAAATATTTTTCAGCTGTAGGAGTTCCCCAGTAGAGTTTGTGGGGTCACTCATTTATATTATCAAATCATCTGCAAATAGTTAAAGTTTAACTTCTTCCTTTTCAATTTGTATCCTCTTGTTCTCCTTTTATTGTCTAATTGTTCTAGCCAGAACTTCAAGAACCATGTTGAATAGATATGGAGAAAGAGGACAGCCCTGTCTTGTTTCTGATCTTAGTGTGATCACTTTGAGTTTCTCTTCATTTAATTTGATATTGGCTTTTGGCTTGTTGTATATTGCTTTTATTATGGTTAGATATGTTTCTTGTATCCCTGATTTCTTTAAGACCTTTATCGTGAAGGGGTGTTGGATTTTGTTGAATGTTTGGCAACATCTAATGAGATAATGAGAATATGTTTTCTATTCTTTAAGTTTTTATGTATGGAGGATTACATTGATAGATTTGTGTGTGTTGAACCATCCCTATATCTCCAGGATGAAGCCACCTTGATGATGGTAAATAATTTTTTTTTTTTTGATTTGTTCTTGGAATCAGTTTGCCAGTATTTTATTGAGCGTTTTTGTGTAGGGAAAGGTTGCTCGTCTGTTCCCAGCTGCCCAGATTCAAAATAATCACAGAGAAACTATATATTTGCAATACTGCTTGGCCAATAACTTAAGCATGTTTCTTGGTAGCTATTACATCTTTTTTTTTAAATATAATTTTTTTATTGAAAAAACAAAGATTTCCGCCTCCTCCCCGCCTCCCATTTCCCTCCCGG
>NW_026068076.1:944413-987178 GCF_014885135.2 Alexandromys fortis | reverse complement strand
AGGATCCAGGAGAACACAGGAGCCCCTGGAGCCCAGGCTGAGGGTGCCGGGCTCTCTTACTGGGGACCTTGAGGCTCACTGCTCTGGGTGGGTAGCCTTAGAGTAGGAGCTTAAAGTAGGAGCTTAAAACTGTTGTTGACCACTGGTCCTAGCATACAGCAGGGCAGGGTTGGGGGTGGGGTGTTGGGATGCTGGCTCCTGGTAAGAAAGATAGCCCTGCAGGAGCTGGGGGAGGGGGGTTTGTGCTCTCTTCCGGGACTATCGCCCCTGGATAGCACACTCACCCGTCCAGATGGAACTCTTCAGCACCTAAACAGGGCCGCCTGGTAGCCCAGTGATCCAGGGACATAAGGAAGGACGGGGCAGGCAGTGCAGGATCCAGGAGAACACAGGAGCCCCTGGAGCCCAGGCTGAGGGTGCCCGGCTCTCTTACTGGGGACCTTGAGGCTCACTGCTCTGGGTGGGTAACCTTAGAGTAGGAGTTTTAGCTATTACATCTTAAATTAATCCATTTCTATTATTTTACATTTTACCATGAGGATTCTGGTTTACTGGCAAGTTTCTGGCTGGTGGCTTTCTCCTCAGTTGGATACATGGTTGTCTCTCCGACTCTGCCTACTCTTTCTCTAAATATTTTCCAGCCTGGTTAGATTCTGTAAAGCCCTTGGCCAAAAGCATCTTCTGTATTAACCAATGACAATAAAATATATTTATGGCATACAGAGGAAAATGCACATCATTTTTTTTAAATCTATGTTCATGAGTGAGATTGGTTTGTAATTTTCTTTTTGATTGTTTGTGTGGTTTCAGTGTCAGGGTAATTGTAACCTCATAAAAAGAGTTTGGCAATGTTTCTTCTGTTTCTATTATGTGGAACACTTTGGGAAATATAGATATTATCTCTTTTTCAAGTTCTGGTAGAATTTTGCATTGAAACCATCTGACCCTGGGCATTTTTTGTTGGGAGGCTATAGGTGACTGCTTCTATTTTCTTGCAGGTTATAGGTCTATTTAAATTGTTCACCTGGTCTTGATTTAATTTTGTTTTGTGGTATCTATCCTGAAAATTGTCCATTTCTTTTACATTTTTCAATTTTGTGAAGTACAGGTTTTTGTAGTAAGATCTAATGATTCTCTGGATTTCCTCTGTGTTTGTTATTATGTTCCCTTTTTCATTTCTGATTTTGTTAATTTGGATATTATCTCTCTGCCTTCTTATTAGTTTGGATAAATATTTGTCTATCTTGTAGATTTTCTCAGAGAACCAGCTCTTTGTTTCATTGATTCTTTGTATTGTTTTCTTTTAACAATTCAAAGCCCTCAATTTGATTATTTCCTGTCTTCTATTTCAGATGTTATGACACTAATGGACTTAACAGATATCTACTGCTGTAGGAAGTCTAACAGCCAGTGGTTACTCACCCAGTGGGGCATGGCCTCTTATACTATTTATGCCAATACAGGCCTCTTTTCTGGCTACAGGTATGGTTTCTGATCTCTGTTTCAGTAGAGGATTCTGATTTGTAGATCTACCCCTAAATAAATAACTGTCTATTTCTCAATTCTGGGCTAATGTGACATTTCTTTTCAGCATCCTTCCACAATCTACAGAACATTCCATCCAAACACAAAATAATATACCTTCTTCTCAGCACCTCATGGAACTTTTTCTAAAACGGATCATTTACTTGATAACAAGTCATATATTCTTGGATTAACCCCTGTATCTTATCAGATCATCATAGTTTAAAGTTAGAATTTAGCAACAACATTAATTGCAGAAAGTCTAAAACCTCATGGAAATTAAATAATGAAGTAATAAAACTATGATCAGAGTTTTTATATAAGTAAATATTGATGATGAAATTAATTTAAAAGCTAATGGTATATACCATATATATTTTGTTACTCTTTTTATCTTTGGTTCAAAACATAATGACATAAACCATTCTATGAAGGTAAATTGTAAAGTATTTAATTTTAATAACTATGTGCAAATTATCAAAAAAAATTAAACTGCGTGTTGCAGTTTGGTAAACAATTAGACAGAAAAAAATTAGCTGGCTCTGGTACACAGTTATCATATTTGCAATGTTGCATTTTTTGAACTGGTACATTTGCTCAATTGCTATTCTGACTTCCACTGTGCATATGTCATCTTGGTGTATGTATCTGCTCTAATGATTGTTTTGCTTCTTAAAAGGTGAAAACTTGACATTAGATCCAAAGTTAAGCCCCATCTACACAAGAACTAGGTAACTTCCTGGAATTCTAAATCTCTCATTGTCATAAAAAGAACCTCTGTTATTAAAACATCATAAATACCATATCTGTAGATCTCTGAAATATATGAAGATGACCAGTCTGTATCATCTGGAAAAAATTTAGATTTAGCATTTTCAATATGCAAAACAACTCTTTCTGCATATTGCAAATCAGTTACTATTTTGAGAAGTTCCTTAAAATTCATTAGTGCCATTAGACTAGCATATAATTCTGAACTTTAGACAGTATAAGCACTTTGATCCACTTTACTTAATTTTTTTATAAACTCCCTTTACTGATTTATTTACATCAGTATAGAACTTGGAGGCTCCTACATATTGATATATTGATTTTTTTTACAGTGAGAGGGATGAATCAACTAATTTTCTTTAGAATTTAAATTCTCTTGATTTTTGATATTTGTTGTTAATCTCTCCTTCCCAAAAAATACTGCAAACTCTTTTCCAGGGTTCACTTTCTGCCCATAATTTGTCAATTTCATATTTAGTGAATGGTACTACAATTTCTACTGGGTCTTTTCCTGCTAATTGATGAAGATTGAATTTTCCTTTTTTCTTTTTATTTATTTAATTTTTTAATAAAAATTTCTGCCTCCTCCACGCCTCCCATTTGCCTCCCCCTCCCCCCACTCCTCTCTCTCTTCCTCTCCAGTGCAAAGAGCAGTCAGGGTTCCCTGCCCTGTGGGAAGTCCAAGGTCCTCCCCTCTCTATCCAGGTCTAGAAAGGTGAGCATCAAACAGGCTAGGCTCCCACAAAGCCAGTACATGCAGTAGAATCAAAACCCAGTGCCATTTTCCTTGGCTTCTCAGTCATCCCTTGTTGTCCACCATGTTCAGTGAGTCTGGTTTTATCCCATGCTTTTTCAGTCCCAGTCCAGCTGGCCTTGGTGAGCTCCCAATAGATCAGTGTTGCTGTCTCAGTGGGTGGGTGCACCCCTCGCGGTCCTGACTTCCTTGCTCATGTTCTCCTTCCTCCTGTTCCTCATTTGGACCTTGGGAGCTCAGTCTGGTGCTCCAATGTGGGTCTCTGTCCCTATCTCCATCCATCGCCAGATGAAGGTTCTATGGTGATATGCAAAATATTCATCAGTATGGCTATAGGATAGGGCCATTTCAGGCTCCCGCTCCTCAGCTGCCCAAGGAACTAGCTGGGGACATCTCCCTGGACACCTGGGAACCCTTCTAGAGTCAAGTCTCTTGCCAACCCTAGAATGGCTCCCTTAATTAAGATATATACTTCCCTGCTCCCATATCCACACTTCCTTTATCCCAACCATCCCATTCTCCCAAGCTTCCCCAATCCTCCCTTTCTCACATTTCTCTTCCCATTTTCCCTTATCCACATCCCTCCACACCCCCAAGTTCCCAATTTTTGTCCAGCAATCTTGTCTACTTCCAATATCCAGAAGGATAACTATATGATTTTCTTTGGGTTCACCTTCTTATTTAGCTTCTATAGGATCACAAATTATAGGCTCAATGTCCTTTATTTATGGCTAGGAACCAATTATGAGTGAGTACACCCATGTTCATCTTTTTGGGTCTGGGTTACCTCACTCAGGATTTCTATTTCCATCCATTTGCATGCAAATTTTAAGATGTCATTGTAGTACTCTAATATGTATATATTCCACACTTTCTTCATCCATTCTTCCATTGAAGGGCATCTATGTTGTTTCCAGGTTCTGGCTATTACAAACCATGCTGCAAAGAACATAGTTGACCAAATGCTTTAATAGGGCATCTCTTGGGTATATCCCCAAGAGTGGTATTGCTGGGTCCTGGCTTAGGTTGATCCCGAATTTCCTGAGAAACTGCCACACTGATTTCCAAAGTGGTTGCACAAGATTGCATTCCCACCAGCATTGGATGAGTGTACCCCTTACTCCACAACCTCTCCAGCAAAGGCTCTCATTGGTATTTTTGATTTTAGCCATTCTGACAGGTGTAAGATGGTATCTCAGAGTTGTTTTGATTTGCATTTCCCTGATCACTAAGGAGGTTGAGCATGACTTTAAGTGTCTTTTGGCCATTTGAACTTCTTCTGTTGAGAATTCTCTGTTCAGTTCAGTGTCCATTTTATAATTGGGTTGATTAGCCTTTTACGGTCTAGTTTCTTGAGTTATTTATATATTTTGGAGATCAGACCTTTGTCTGTTGCAAAGTTGGTGAAGATCTTCTTTCAGTCAGTAGGTTGCCTTTTTGTCTTTGTGACAGTGTCCTTTGCTCTACAGAGCTTCTTTTTTTTAAAAAAAAAAATTTATTTATTATGTATACAATGTTCCATCTGTGTGTATGCCTGCAGGCCAGAAGAGGGCACCAGACCTCATTACAGATGGTTGTGAGCCACCATGTGGTTGTTGGGAATTGGACTCAGGACCTTTGGAAGAACAGGCAATGCTCTTAACCACCGAGCCATCTCTCCAGCCCCTACAGAAGCTTCTCAGTTTCAGGAGGTCCCATTTATTCAATGTTGCCCTTAACATCTGTGCTGCTGGGTTTGTACGTAGGAAGTGGTCTCCTATGCCATATGTTGTAGAGTACTTCCCACTTTCTCTTCTATCAGGTTCAGTGTGTTAGCCTGATATTGAGGTCTTTAATCCATTTGGACTTGAGTTTTGTGCATGGTGATAGATATGGATCTATTTTCATTCTTCTAAAGGTTGACATCTAGTTCTGCCAGCACCATTTGTTGAAGATGCTCTCTTTCTTCCATTGTATACTTTTAGCTCCTTTATCAAAAATCAGGTGTTCATAGGTTTGTGGGTTAAAATCCAGGTCTTCTATTCGATTCCATTGGTCGACTTCTCTGTTTCTATGCCAATACCAAGCTGTTTTCAATACTGTAGCTCTGTAATAGAGTTTGAAGTCAGGGACAGTAATGCTTCCAGAAGTTCCTTTATTGTATAAGACTGTTTTGGCTATCCTGGGTTTTTTGTTTTTCCATATAAAGTTGATTATTGTCCTCTCAAGATCTGTGAAGAATTTTGATGGGACCTTGATGGGGATTGCATTGAATCTATAGATTGCTTTTGGTAGAATTGCCATTTTTACTATGTTGATCCTCCCAGTCCAAGAGCAAGGGAGATCCTTCCATTTCTGGTGTCCTCTTCATTTTCTTTCTTCAAAGACTTAAAGTTCTTGTCAAATAGATCTTTCACTTCCTTGGTCAGAGTTACCCCAAGTTATTTTATGCTATTTGTGGCTATCGTGAAAGGTGATGCTTCTCTGATTTCCCTCTCTGCTTCCTTTTTTAATTAACTCAGACATTTTCCACATAAGTTTTCAATTTTTTATTTGATTTATGTGGGAAAAGATCTATTTTAAGATATCTTCTCTTAAGATATCTTCTCTTTGGTTTAAAATTACTTTAGGTGAATTCTTAGATGGTAATATGAGCAGAATGTAACTAAGCTTTGGATCCACCTGAGTCATGTCCAGTCTGTAATTTCCCTTCCCACCACAACCAATTATCTACCAGCTTCAGCTCCTATTTTCCTGGAACTGTTTAAGTCCTTGTCACCATCTAAGGTTTTGACCAAACTACTCAGTTCATCAGTGTTTATCTCAGTAGTGGGCCATAAATGGGAAATGTCTCCTAACAATCTCTGAAAGTCATTGAGAGTCTTCAATTAATCTCTCCTAATTTGCACCTTTTGAGGCCTAAATTTTTTAACTTATTTTAGAGACTAAATAGTTAATAGAATCTTCTTTTTGTATTTTTTCAGGAGAAATTTGTCATCTCGAACAAGGCAAAATTTTCTTTACTTCTTCAAACTTTTTTTTTCTAAATTATCTACATTTACATTAGCTAGTAAGATGTCATGGTAAACTACAGATTGAGGAAATAGCCTACATATTATTACCAATGGCTGACAGAACCATTGTTTTAATCACTTTATTAATAGTTTTTTATCTTTTACTATTTTCCATTTTCCAGATTTCTTTTAAACAATAAATACAGGAAAATTTCAAGGGTGGTTGACTCTTCTGTATGCTGAGCATTTAATCGCTCTTGTACCAGCTGTTGTAAGGCCTGCAGTTTCTTTGTTGTTAAAGAACATTGCTCAACCCATACAGGTTTATCTCTCAATCATTTTAAAGGTAAAGCTGTTGGTGCCTTTGGAAGATTAGCAGCTGTTTTTTCTTGTTCTTATACAATCTGAACTGTCGATTACTATTCTTTATAATACCTTCTTATATTTTTCCCCGAAACATACATTAATAATGTAGTTTGTTTCTGAGATTGGAGGATGTTAATTTGAGTATTCCATTACTGTAACAAATCAGGTCCACATAAGATCATTTCCATGTTAGCCACATATAGTTTTAATTTTTCTCTCTGGTCTTCTGGACCTATACATTTGACATATCTCATACTTTGTTCTATCTGAGATAAAGCTCCAATCCATAAAAGCTGAACAACTACCCCCTGAAGAGGACAATTTAGAAGCCAAGATTCTGGTGCACTTGTTGTGACACCCACATCTGTGTCTGCAAGGCCTTCAATGAAAATATAATTTATTTATATTAATTTTGGACATATGAGACTGTTGCTTCCTTGAATCTCCTTTAATATAATATTTCCATAGGAGTCCATTTAACATTTACACAGTCTTAGAAATATCTATCATTCACCTTGTTTCTGTAAGGTGGCTGGATAAATTAAATTTGGTTGTTTGAAATCCTTAACCTGTTCCTTTTTAATCTTTATAATACAATGCTGAAATTGGTTCTCCATTAAATTCCTCTGCCTGAATCTCAAAATCTTTATGATCTGTTTTATTAAGTATTTTTATAGGTGTATTTTTCTTGTCATTTCTAAGGATATGCTCTCTTCACAGGCATCTTTACCCTCTGGCTTTTAATATCTTAACACACCCTCTTCTGTGATTTTTACTTGACAATCAGATTTAAGGGTTTCATTACAGATGTATCAGTTGGTATTAGGTATCCCACCATAACTTGCCATCTGTATTTTGACCAGATGAAGATTTATTTAATTGCCTCCATCTGTTGTAAAAAGAGGCTTCTTTGAATGAGGAGTGAGTGCTGTACTTACATATATGTAGAAAGAAGTATTTAGAAAACAGTCATAAATTATTTTTGGGGGGCACATGTAAAGAAATAGGCCCTTCTCTCAAACCTGCCCTCTACAGTCACAGATAGCTGGATGGTTAGTTTTGAATGACCAGGTAAAATTTTCTTCCTGTCAAGTAGGTCTTCAGTTCAGTTACACAGAAATTGGTAACTCTAAGATAAAATGGTCATTATTCCAACCAGTCATTGTTAAACTAGAAGTATTTATTGTTCCCCTGCCCTGGCAACTCCCAAAACACCTTCAGATAATAAGAGTGCTAGCCCTCAAGGAGGCAAGGCACCCTCCAATCCTGGGAGGCAACCAAGAGCAATGACAATAGCCTATATTGTTTTAGCTGTCCTTTGGACTCCCCTGTCCAACAGCTCCAAAGAAAGCATCTCATCCACGATACTTCTGTTTTCATGGCTCTCAGGTGAATCATCATCACTTCAAATGCTATAGCTTATGTAAACAATATATTTATGTTTTCACATGTACACATATCACATATATTTTATGTGTAACTTTATACAAACCTAAGATAATATGACTCCCTATGCTTTATCTAGTAATTGATTAATTAGACTTTAAAACAAATCAGAAGAGAAAAGCAAAGCACTTCATTCTAATAAAAAGCCATTAGCTAGGAAGACATTGCCATCTTAAACATAGATGCATCAAATTCTGGCACATCTGACTTCATAAAAGCCATTTTTCTCAAATCAATTCCTTTTTTCTTCATATTATTTATACTATCTTTTCTTAGTTATATAAAAGTTGTAAAATACATAGATTTTTCTTTTTCATACAATACATAAATTTTATTTTAAAACTCTGACAAGCTAAATGAAAATTTTCAAAATAAAAGAAATGATTACTGAAGCTAATTGGCTTTGTATCTTCAATGATAGCAGTTCAGCGTTCCCTCAGAAAAAACTAACTTGGATGTAACAAAATATCAATTATCATGACTTTTTAAGTATTGACACATTTTCTGTATTATATTCACATTTACTGTCTAAAATGTTTAGATATTTATTAGTATTTAGATAGCACATTCTATCAATATTTATATAGCCATTTAATTTCAGGATACTATTTAAAAGGTAATATATGTTATTGTATATGATAATCTATAGTTTTCAATATCAACTCTTACAAAATTTTACTCAAATATAAGTTTACATTTATATTATGAATTGAATTTTAACTGTTACATTTAGAATTTCAAGTGAAAATGGGATCTAAAGACTACGAGTATTTAATCCCACGTATTTAGGCATTCTCAAAAAACAGGTCTTAATTGCATTTCTGATATTCTAATACCGAGTAAATGTGATGTTAACCTATAAGACTATTTACTGGTTAGATGAATGTATACATATGTAAGTAGCAAAGCTGGATAAGGCTTGGGACATATAGCAATTGAATGAAAAGAAAGCAGTATTCCTGAGTTCTCTGCTTCAGTTTTTATGTCCAGGTTTCTGCCTTGAGTTCCTGTCCTGACTGTGCTCAATGTTAGTTAGTTTGTGATTCAGGGTAGTAAAACAGAATAAACCATGCCCTCAAAAGATGAAGCTAATATCAAATGCTATGTTAAGTGAAAATGGTGAAGATGAGATTTCTTTAAAAAACAATTTCATTTACCACTAACTTTTGCATGTATGTATTTCTTATCTAAGTTTTTTGTGTCTTTCTTTTGCTATCCATCAATTTCTTCTTTCTGTAGAGCTAATTATTTTTAAGTAATAGATATCATAATCACATAAAAGTTATACCCATTTTGGAATTTTTAATTATTCATAAAATATTTACGAAATTAGAAGATTTATCCATTCCTTCTTATATAAAATTGTTTTATTGAATAAAAGTTGATTTACCTTTTGAAGAAATTTTTTAATACACGTGGTGACAAGCATAGACACTCACAGTTTTAAGGATTCTCTTTAATATTTTAAAACCATTTTATTGTGTTATTTACCTTATTTGACTTGCTTTCTTATGAATGTTATTTATGGCACAATTTGACCATGATAATACTTTTGAGACATTTAGTAATGTAGTTTTTCTCAAAACATCATGACAATGTAGGTGCAGCAAGGTAGTTTTAATGCATTTTACCTTAAAAAATTTAGTTGAGACCTAGATTATCCTCTTTTTCCCCACATATATTGAACAACTAATCAATTCTCAATTTTTTTTGGATCTTAAGAAAATATCTTTTGAACCTGTTTTACTCACATAAATATTAATGGACTTATTTTAAACACTTCTTTTCATAGAACTATGATTTCAACTAAAATAAGAAGCTTGTCCCTAATGTAACCAGCATTTTATAAAAATTCATAAGGCCTAAGAGATGAAAAAAAGATTAAGAAAATTCACTAGCAAAACTTTTTTTTTTCAGTTTACCATTTTCTGCTCTTTTGGCATATAAACCAACATCAATCAAAATGCTTCCTTTGTGAACTGACAGGGCTTAGTGTCTTTTCTCATCTGATTATTATTGACCTTGAATTTTTCAGAAGAGTATTTCAGAATGCCTGCACTACACTTTCATTAAATTGAATAAAATACTGAATTCATATTGCAGGTTTTTTTTATTTTTTCTTTGTTTTTCCATAGAAGATACAATATGATCTGCATCATCGCTATGTATGATAGATCTTAATGTGCATCTGTGTTGATATTTTGAAAGTGATGATGGAGCAAACTTTCAAAACTTTTATGTATGTAAATATAGTGTGAAAATCTGCACGTTAGTCTGAAAGAATCCTCAAGTAATATAAAAACACTAAGTGCAATGAAAGTTTGTACTCAGGTAAAATTGACAGTATATTTTTATTTATCAGTAGTATTTTATCTATGTACAGCTGTCTGCATCTAATTACAATTAACAAGACCTTAGATTTAATAGAGTATATTAGTAATAGTCCTGCTTTCAATGATATAGATGAGCATCATATGGTTAGCTCCTGCAAAGGCATAAACTGGTTATTAGATGTTCTAGTTCCTTATAACTATTCTAAAAAAAGTCACCACAGATTCACTAGCATGAAACAAAATGCATCTTTATGTCTCTCAGGTGAGTTGGTCTGAAGTTAAAAAAAATGAAGCCTAGTTAAGCTGTAACTAATTTCCACAGAGCTGCCATCTTTGTGGTAACTCTACTGGATAATAGACCTCCACATCATTCCCAATCCTAGAGGCGCCTACTTTCCTTGGCCCCTTCAGTAAAGGTTTTTGTCTGTCTGTTTGTTTTTGTTATTGGTTTTGTTTCTTTCTCATGTAGAATCATTTTTTATACTAATCTTTGGACTTCTTTCATGTATAAGAATCCTAAAAACCTGTAACAGTTAAAATGTTGAAAATGACAGAGCCTTTTAAGGACATTTCAAAAGGTTTTTTTTTTTTTTTTTTTCCTACAGTCTTTTTTTCTTTTTTTGTATTGGAGGTTGTAAAAGAATGTTTATCATGGTTTTTTGCTTCAGTGACTTTAGGACAAATTTAAAGTCCTAAACTCTGGTGCCAGATTTGTACTTCCTAAATGATACTTTTGGAATGATGCGTAAGAGCTCAGTAAGACCAACTCTGCTATTCAGACAGATTCTGACTAGTGGGGATTTGGGGTATGTTCTACTGCTTTCAAGAATCCCAGCTACAAAAATGGAAATTAGTTTGAGGGGAGGAGGCACAGTAGTTTCTTAACTGGGATGTGCGTTGAAGACACTGCATTTGCACCTCAGATGCTGAGTGTACTGGACAATGGTTGGTGAGAAACACATGTATCATTGCTGAAATGACAGTAAAGTAAAGCCACGCAAGAAAAAAATCTTTATAACGCTACTAATATTATCTGGACTAATAAATATGTCATGTAAATAGAGCTTAAGTGGGAGAGTTTTATTGAGGTAATGGGAATGGGGGATGGGAAGGGAGCAAGGAAGAGAGAAAGAGATGATGAGAGATAAAGGTTAAGAGGAAGAAGGGACTAGGCAGAGATGATTTATCTCTATCATAAAACAAGATGCTTAGCAACTTCTATCTGCTGCCTTCAGAAATATATCTTAGGTTCTAGTATCAGAATGCATACACCTCTGAGGGGCTTGCTTTTTGTCTGTTATAGTTGGTTGGGAGACTTGAGAACTATATTGTATATTTGCAAAGTTCATGTTCTTCACTTTGCTCTACCGATTATTAAATATCAGTCTTAAGTTGTCCTTTTAAAATAATATCATATCTTGAAATGTAGTTTCTATTAAAAATTATGTCACAAATCTATTAGCATCCAGAGCCTGGACCCACCCATTGAGGATCTAACAGAGTGCATAACACCTACACCACACCTACAAGCTTGGCAGACAGTACCCTGTAGCTTTAAAGGGTGAAACTCTGCCTAGTCCCTTCTTCCTCCTCCCCTTTCTCTCTCTCCATCATTCTGTCTTTCTCTCTTTCTTTCCCCCTTACTATCCCCCATTCCCATTACCTCAATGAAACTCCCCACTTAAGTAAGCTCTATCTACATGGCCTATACATCTCTCCCTTGCTGTGGGGACTCTTGACTCCTTCCTGCCAAAGTTCCTCTTGTGCAGAATCACATTATTGGTGCTGTGTGACTTGGCAGGCTCTCCTAGTATTTCCTCCTTCCCACCCCAGTTTAGGCACTGCCAGAAATCTATAACCTTCATCCTGGTCATTCTTCCAACTAAAGGATCTTTGGATCCCTTTACTCCAAACTGGCAGAATAGAAAGTATTGCTAGGCCCCTCCCCCACCTCTGGCCATGTTTTCATGAGTAAGGATTTGTCTCTCAGCCATGGTTTCTCACATTTTGGCTTTGCTCAAAAGACTCAATACTGGGTATCCACCATCTTGGGCTCAGAGCTTGTTTTTGTGCTTGGTTAAATTAAGACTCCAGAAAGTTCATAGTTTTAACAATAAACACTGGAGTTCTGATAAGCTATTAATTCAACTTGAATAGAGTATTAAACACCATACTATAACACTATATGATCATAAGTACAAGATCACAAAGTACTTAACACCATACTATACCACCACTTTATGATCATAACTACAAGATCAAGATTTTAAATTTCCTTTGGCTGATTTTTAACTATAAATGTCAAAGGTGATCTTCATTGAGCTAAAAACATCAGTCACACTTTTCTGGATAAAATAATGTTAATGCTCTCAACAAAAATTATTTCTGATTAGAGTACACGTCCATTTCTAATGTGTCTAAAGATCAAAGAATTCTTATGAGTTCAAGAAATTTGACTTGAATTCACCTCAAACAGGTCCAAGAAGTGCCAGATGGTTCCTGATAGCCTGGACAGCACTGAAACAACCAGCTACTCTAAGACCAGCACCCTATCTTTTTCAGGTCCTCCAGAGATGATAAATGCACCAGATCAGTGGGAAATAGTCTTGAGAACTCAACACCCTCAATTCCCTAACCTGCCACACCTAACTCCTCACTTTTGTTTAATAAATAAAGAAAAGAAGAATGTTAGCCCCCAGCCGATCCTGGTCCTGCACCTTGTTATTGTATGCATGGCAGAGGAATCCTCTCCATTTAAAAGGTGAAACTCCTCCTACTTCCCCTTTCTTACTCTTCCCCTTTCTCTCTCTGCATTTCTCTCTTTCTTTCACTTTCCCCTCCTTTCCCTTCCCACATTCTCTTTATCTCAATAATACTTCACACACTCTGTTTGCATGGTATGTTTGTCTCTTGCCCACCATAGGGACTCTTGACTCCTTCCCAACAAGGTCCCTCTTGCTCAGATCATTACATTATCTGATAATTATTTTGCATAAATTTACAATATTTGGAGATTATTTGAAAAGAAAGAGCAAGTACATTTCATTGCCCTGTGAAAGTCAGAGATGTTCAGTAATTTTGAACAGTTAAGAGATGGAGATGGACCTTGCATTACTTGCTACTTGGTTGTGGTCATGACTGGGACCAGAGCCACAGGCTTTAACTGTAGAACAACAGTTTGTTGTGAGGCATCATGCCATATCTAAAAGCTAACAAAACAAAACAAAAACAAAACCCCCAAACAAACAAACAAATGCTCTCAAGAGGCAGTAGGAGATTGTGAATGAGGAAGATTCTCCAGACTGAGAAGTCAAGAGCTGGTCTCCAGAACAACTGTCCAGGATATAGGTTCCTGAGAGCAACAACAGTTAAGATTCCCGCTGTCTTTGTGACTGACTCCCATGTACCTGTTGCAGCATAGGAATGGTTTTAGTTTAAGAAACTTGATCGAATTCTAAGAAAAGTCTGAGGAATACTAGGCAAGTGGCATCAGAAATAGTAGTTAAGGCAAGAAAAAAATCAGATGAAATTGGCACAATTAAAAAAACACTAGGAAGGGCTTAAGAGTCTTGAGTTCAGGAAGTAATTGGATGAACAGGGTTTAAATGTATTTTAGAGGAATAGGATATGTAAAGTGTACATATGTGATGTCCAGCCAAACTGTAGATCAAGGACTGTCTTATTCTTTATGACCCACAACAGAATTGGCCTGGAGTGTTGAACTGGGGCTCAGTGAAGAGAGAAGATGAACCTAGAAATTTAGCTGTGGGAAGTCAAGATGTCAAGGCTAAGCCTGGATATTTGTCTATCTTTCATGTATATGTCTCTTTATGTGACTCTAAAGTTTGAGCACCCATTTTGCTGTGGCTGTTGAAGTGCTTTGCCTCTGCGCTCTGTTATTGCACATACTATTACTAAAATGTCACTCTAGCAAGAGGAAGCGACTGTGATTCATTATCTGTTTGTGCTCTTTAGTCTTCTGGGTATCCATCTCAACTAATTTTTGTTGTTTTTATGTTTTAACTAATTAATTAATTTTTATGGGCATGGATATTTGGTATGTATGTAAGTCTGTTCAACACCTGCATGTTTGGTTCCCAAAGGGATCAGAAGAATATGTTAGAGCCCCTGGGACAGGAGATATAGGCAACTGTGAGCCACCATGTGAATGAGGGAATTGAACTCATGTCCTCGGAATGAGTAGTCAGTTCTCTTCACTGAGCCATCTCTCCAATCCAGGAACAATTGCAATTAGCTCTTCCGAGAATCTACCAACATCTTACTGCTTGCTTCTCGGCAGTTCCATCTCCAACTCATTAGAGTAATAATAATTGATGATGGTTTGTTTTGAGAAGAAATATAGTTGAAAAATAAGAACTCTTTCTTCTACATTGGAGATGCAAAATTTGTCAGTCATCACACTATTCCTAACTCATTTATGGGAATATTTACATGCATATCCCTTTATATGATAACACTAGGAAACATTTAACCTAACCTTAAAAAATACAAATAAGGTAAACTATTATTCTGAGAATCATAATAAATCAGGTATAAATACTTCCATGAAAAGTCCAGCATTCAAATTAAGGTTTGTTTGAAAATGATTAACTGAGTGGTTTCTAATTTAAAGCATGAGAAAACGATACATTAGAAAAAAGGTCTGAGACTAGCCATCATAATAAATTCCTTTTTAATGTTTCTTATATTTTCTTCTATTAAGAATATTATTTTTTTTTTACATTGCAACCACAGTTATCCTCCTGCAACCTCCTAACCTCCTCCCCACTCCACCTCCCTCATCTTCTCTCAATGGGTAAGAGTTTCCATGGTGAGTCAACAAATCTGGCACATTAAGTTGTGGCAGGACCAAGCCCCTCCCCACTGCATTAAGGCTGAGCACAGTATCCCACCATAGGGAATGGGTTCCAACAAGCTAGGTCATGCACCAGGGATAGATCCTGATCCTGCTGTCAGATATCCTCACATAGTCCAAACTTCACCACTATCTCCCACATATCGAGGGCCTAGTTTGATCCCATGGAGGGTCCACAACTGTGGGTCTAAAGTTCATGAGTTTCCACAAACTAGGTTCAGTTGTAGATTTCTCCATCATGATCTTCATCTCCTTTGCTCATATATTCCCTCCTCCCTCTTTTCAGATGAATTCCTGGAGCTTGGCCTGGTACTGGTTATAGATCTCTGTCATCCAGTTTCATCATTTACTGGATGAAGGCTCTGTAATGATAGTTGGAGTATTCACCAATCTGATTAGAGGGAAATTTCTTAACTTCATAAGTCATCAGTAAAATACAAATCAGCACAAAATTAGCCATCCCTGCATTTTGAAAGATTACAAGCAGAAATTTGAGCAGATGATCAACAACATTAGTGGGAAATTAGCATGATAGCTTTGAAAAATATTTTACTAAATGTTCTGGATAAAAGCTGAAATCACATTAGAAAATATAGAAGAAAATGGAAGATAAGGTCATAGTGACAAGAGGTAGGTGTTATATATTTCTGTTGCAATGAGAAAATTGTATATTAGCTGTATTTGATAACCTAAAAAAAATAAGACAACAAATAAAATCTTAGTCTTTGTAACATGAAGTAGGTGGCCTTATACTTTCATTGGTTAATAAAGAGACGGCCTTGGCCTTTTGATAGGGCAGAAAATTAGGTTGGCAGAGTAGACAGAACAGAATGCTGGGAAGAAAAGAAATGGCAGTCGCCATGATTCTTCGACCCGAGACGAATGTAGGCTAGAATCTTTCCCGGTAAGCCACCACCACATGGTGCTACACACATTAATAGAAATGGATTAATCAAGATGTGAGAATTAGCCAATAAGAGGGTGAAACTAATGGGCCAGGCAGTGTTTAAATGAATACAGTTTGTGTGTTGTTATTTTGGGTGTAAAGCTAGCCATGTGGGAGCCAGACAGGATGAAAAGCAGGCCTGCCCGAAGCTCTTCACTACAGTAACATGATGAAATAAACTTTGGAAACTGCATTTCTGAATTCTGTGGTTAAATCTTAAAGAACCTCTATAGAACATGCAAGACAAATGACACTGCAGAGGTCAGACATTTGGAGATAATGTGGTTGGGCTGGACTCTCACATGTACACCCACCTTCCCAAGTCATCATCTCTAGCATGAAGGCTAGATGCTACTATTCACTAAAGAATAATAACCATGTCTGTTGGATCTTTCCTTTAATTCTGAAAAGAAGTTGGATGTTTTAAATAAGCATTCTCAAGTTAACAAAATTAATTGTCTTGAGCAGGGCGGTGGTGGCGCATGCCTTTAATCCCAGCACTCGGGAGGCAGAAGCAGGTGGATCTCTGTGAGTTCGAGACCAGCCTGGTCTACAGGAGCTAGTTCCAGGACAGGAACCAAAACCACAGAGAAACCCTGTCTCGAAAAACCAAAAAAAAAAAAAAAAAAATTAATTGTCTTGAGTCTAACTGGGAAATATTATCTAAGAACGTCTAGGGCTTTATCTGTGAAAATTGTGATTCATTGTGGATAGGGTAGTCCTGGGAATTATCACTGCTAATAGGCTCTCCAAGGACCTATTGACTTAGAGTAAAGTGCTGTCCCAGGCCACGCTGTATTAAGGTATCAACCTATGGGTTTTGTATTCATGGAATTTACTGTTATTACAGACCATATTGCTATACATGTTTAATGAAAAAATATTACTAATGACTTGTCCTTTGCTTTATAGAAGCTTCTCAGTTTCTGGAGGTCCCATTTATTTTTTGTTGCTTTTAGTGTCTGTGCTACTGGGATTATATTTAGGAAGTGGTCTCCTGTGCCCATTCATTTAAATCTACTTCCCACTTTCTCTTCTATTAGGTTCAGGGTGGTCAGCTCTATATTGAGGTCTTTGATCCATTTGGACTTGAGTTTTGTGCATGGGGATAGATATGAATCTATTTGCATCCTTCCACATGTTGACATCCAGTTATGTCAACACCATTTTTGAAGATTCCTTCCTTTTTCCATTGTATAATTTTAGCTTCTTTGTCAAAAATCAGGGGTTCATAGATGTGTGGATTAATATGTGGGTCTTGGATTCGATTTCATTAATTGAAATCTTTGTTTTTATGCCAATATCAAGCTATTTTCATTACTGTAGCTCTGTAATAGAGCTTGATGTCAGGGATGGTGATGCCTCTGGAAGTTTCTTTATTGTACAGGATTGTTTTGGCTATCCTGGACTTTTTGGTTTTCCATATGAAGTTGATTATTGTTCTTTCAAGGTCTGTGAAGAATTTTGTTGGGATTTTGATGAGGGTTGCATTGAATCTATAGATTGCTTTTGGTACTTTTGGTAGGATTGCCATTTTTATTATGTTGTTCTTACCTATCACAACATCTTGTTACCTATCACAGGGGCTACATGGCTTCTCTCTGACTCTGCCCTCCTTTATTCCAGAATTCAGTTTAATTTTCTATACCTAGGTAAATTCTGCCCTATCAACAAACCTAGGGAGTTTCTTTATTCATTAACCAATATAAGCAACACATAGACAGAGGAACCTCCCATACCAGAAGAGAAGAGGAGAAGGGGAAGGGAAAGGAGAATTTGAGGAAATGGGATAGTAAAAGTATGTTGTAGAAGGAGCAGCCGGCTGGCTTTCAGCCACCTGGCTAACTTATACCCCGAAATAACAACACACAAATTGCATTCATTTAAACACTGCCTGGACCATTAGTTATAGCCTCTTATTTGCTAACTCTCACATCTTGATTCAACTCATTTCTAATAATCTGTATGTTACCACAAGCTCATGGCTTACTGGGAAAGATTCAGCATGTCTGACCTGGTGGCTGGCTCCATAGCAGCAATCTCTGCCTCTCCTTTCTTCCTTCCAGAATTCTGTTCTTTCTTCTCCACCTACCCGAGTTTGCCCTATCAACTAGGCCAAGGCAGTCTTTTTATTTAACCAATGAAAGTAACACATAGACAGAAGACCCTCCTACACCAAAGTAGAAATGGAGCAAGGACAGAAATGAGAGCAAAGAAAGTGATATGTTAATTGAGGGAGCCACGGGGTTAGAAAGAAACCTGGCTGTAGAGAAATTCCCAGGAATCCCCAAGGAAAACCCCAGCTAAGACTCTAAACAGTAGAGGAGAGGGTGCCCAAACTGGCCTTGCCCTGTAATCAGACTGATGAATATATTAAATATTACCATAGAACCTTCATCCAGCAACTATTGGAAACAGAGACAGAGACCCACAGTGGACCACTGGACTGAGATCCCAAAGTCCAGTTGAAGAGTGGAAGGAATGAGAATATGACAAAGAGGTCAAGAGCATGATGGGTACATCCACTGAAACAGTCTACTTGAGCTAATGGGAGCTCTCTAACTCCAGATAGACTAGGAAGGACTAAGCATTGGACCAAACTAGTCTTTCTGAATGTTGTTGACAGTTGCATGGTTGGGGCAGACTGAGGGTCCACTGGCAGTGGCACCAGGATTTATCCCTACTGCTTGTACTGGCTTTTTTGGGAACCTATTCTCTTTGGATGAATACCTTGTTCAGCCTAGATATAGTATGAAGGGCCTTTGACCTTCTTCAAAGCAATGTGCCTCTCTGAAGAGTGGATGGGCGTAGGAGGTGGGGGTATATGGAAAGAATGAGAGGAGGTGAGGGAGTGGGAACTTGTATTGGTATGTATAAAGAAAAAAGATGGTTTGTTTTCTTTTAAAAAATAAAAAATAGAAAAAATAGAAACTATATCATTAAAATTGGCAAGTAGCAAAAACTGGAAATAAATAACTACATTAAAGAGAATATTTTCCCCATATATTCTAGTTTTAATTAGCATCATAATTATTTTTGTTCTGAGCATCAATATAAATAATACTTCTAAAAGATGAAATGTTTTTGCTTATATTATTTTATTAAAATCTAAATCTTACAATTTAGGTAAGAGTGTTATTTCCAATTTGTCTTTCTGATTCTATAAATTATATATTTAAAATATTTATTTGGCACCGAGCTTTCTAGGGAACAAATGCTTGCTTATACTATAGAACTGGTATTCAGAAATCATTTAGCAGTTTATTTAGAATTGATTATGCTTTAAGATGTTACAGGTTTTTTTTTTTTTTTTTTTTTTTTTTTTTTTTTTTTNTTTTTTTTGTATTTGGCCTCCATTAGATCCTAAGGAATGGCAGTATTAGGAGGTGTGACCTTGTTGGAGGAAGTGTGGTCTTGTTGGAGGAGATTGAAATGCACACACCTTTAATACAGACCTTGAGGTCCTTCTGGAGGAAGTGTTACTGTTATCAGGGGGAGCTTTGAGGTTTCACATATTCAGATACTACCCAGTGAATCAGTCAACTTACTGTTTCCTATGAGTCAAGTTGGGGTATTCTCAGCCCCAGTACAATGCCTGCTTGCATGCTGCCAGGGTCCCCATCATGATTATAATGGATTGGATCTCTGCAACTTTAAGGTAGTCACCCTCAATTAAATGTTTTCCTTATGAGAGTTGCCATCATAATTGTGTCTTATTAGAGCAATAGATACAAAACAAACAAGAAGCAGAGTGGAACTTAAGATTCTGACATAAATATTCCCCATTTATTTGCTCTTAATATAAATTTTATTCTCATGAAGCACAATGCTCAGACAGTAGCTATTTCTTTCCTAGAAGTATACCTATCATCAGTGATTTTAGAGTATGCTGGCATATTAACAGAGAATTGTTATATCATGCTACCCTTTTGAACTCAGTGCCATCTAAAATATCACTTCTGGGGCCATGAGGAACTCTGGAAGACACCTGACAACTGAAATGCCAGGGTTTGCACTGAGCACCGATGCTCAGCTTTAATTGGCCTAATCACAAAGCTAAGGATGGAAAAGCATTGTTGCTCACTATTAACTCAAATACCAATCACCCACATTTCAAATTGTGAGCCAGGGCACTTGTGTAACCATACCAAATGAGGTGTGAACTTTGCTAATAACCAATTATTTAAGCTTGAATGTTGTATTCATCTTATACTATTTTCCCACTATTGATGTTAAGACATAAAATTCAAAAAAAGAAGAGAAAATAAAAGTTTAAAATAGTTTAAAGATTGAGCCTAAAATAGTATTGCTTAAAAATATTTTTAATAAAATTACAAGAACACATATTTTAAGGTAACCTTGTACTTCTTTTCAGTTTAAATGTATTGTTTAAATTTTACATAATGAGAATTGAACGCATTTATGCCTCCCATGCAGTATTTCTATGTGTTGCACCTACTGTGCAAGGCCAACATCAAATTAAATAAAGTTTTCTCCTAACACGTTTTACACTTATCTACGATGAAATTATTTTTAAAAAGGTGTTTCATCTAGGTTTTAGAAATATATAATACTTTATTGTTCTTTTATAATGGCACACCAGAGCTCTCTAATTATTCTTACTCTACTTTGTGTCTCCATCTCCACTGCCTTTACAGTTGCCAGTGGCCACTATATTATTTTTTCTTTCCATGGAGTCAGTCTTTTCAGATGCTATGTGCGTAGGCCATGTGATGCCTGTCATTCTGTAGCTTGATGATTTCACTAAGAATAATGGTATGGGGAATATTTCACCCAATTCAGCAGCTTTATTCTGAAACTAATACAAGTGGGTGTAACTCAAAAATTGTAAGTTTAAATGTTTGAACGCTGTAGAATTATTTAAAAAGTCGTGGTTGAAATTAATTATCAAACATTAAAAGGGAAAAGACAGCATAGTGTCTGGCATAGTCAATGCAACTTTGATCTTTGAAAGATACGCACATTGGTCTGACTCATGCACCTGTGCTGAGTCTCTAGTCACAAACCTCTCTCCCCCTACCCTGTTTCTTCCCTGGGGAGAGACTTTGTTAGTTTTTTTTTATTCATTTATTAAAGATTTCTGTCTCTTCCCCACCACCGCCTCCCATTTCCCTCCCCCTCCCCCAATCAAGTCCCCCTCCTTCAGTCAGCCCAAAGAGCAATCAGGGTTCCCTGCCCTGTGGGAAGTCCAAGGACCACCCACCTCCATCCAGGTCTAGTAAGGTGAGCATCCAAACTGCCTAGGCTCCCAAGTAAATGGAGCTCTTCTGCTGAATTTATTAAATATAATGGTTTGGGATTGTATCAAACAGGACATATTTCTGAGAAATATTTTGATCTAGGTTTTTCATCAGTATTTATGGAAATAGTTATTTGCAATATTTTAAAAAATATGCTTTTTATTATAGTCTGTTATGAGATAGCAGATATGTTATTTTTCTCTTGACTTTAGACAGAATTTAAATCAATTCAGTGAAAACATTGATCATTTTTATAATTGTCTACAATCTTAATAGAAAAAGACCAAGTGGAAAATTACCATTTAATAATGCAATTTGCTTACTAGTCAACATATTATTTAGAAATAATAAAATGAGACCTTAGTTCTTTTATTTATTTATTTGTTTGTTTATCTCACCTATATTACGTTCTGACCACAGTTTCCTTTCTCTCCATCCCTCCTAGTCCATCCCTTACCTCCCCTATCCCCTAGATCCACTTCTACTTCATTTCCATTCAGAAAAGAGAAATACTTCCAGGAATATCAACCTAATATGGCATAACAAGATCAATAAGCTTAGGCACATACCCTCATATCAAGGCTCAATGAGGCAACCCACTAGTTGGAAAAGTGTCCCCAAAGCAGGTAAAACAGACAGAAACAGTCCCTGCTCCCACTAATTCAGCCCCACAAAAACATATATGCAAGGGACCTACGTCAGGCCCATACAGGCTCCCTGATTTTCTACATGAGACTCTATGAACTCTGCTCAGTTGGTTCTGAGGGTAGTGTTCTTGACCCCTCTGACTCTTACAATGCCTCTTCTTTTGTAGGATTCCCTGAACTCTACGTGATGTTTAATGTGGGCCTCTGTATCTGCTCCCATCAATTGCTTAGTTATTTTTATACGCCTCTTAAAGCAGCTATGTATTTTAAACCAACTAGGACACAACAGGAGCCTAAAGTGTTATATAAGAAAACTTACTCTAATACAAATGAATAACATTTCAGTATTGGGTGGAGGGGAAGAAAGGACCAACAGAGCTTGTAAAGACAATCTTTCAAGGATACTCCAAAGAGAAACATAGATGAACTTTAGTTAGAATGTTTTACTTAGGGGACATAATTCAAGTATTTCTGAAACTACTCTATGTGTAATCTAAAAACCACATGGAAGAAAATAAAGCAAAATTTTTCATATTAGTACATAAGTTATGATAAAGGAAAAGAAAAGGCCAAAACAATCCTCCTTTTTTGAATCTTTAGCAATGGTTTTGATTGATAAAACAAGAAAGAACGAGATAAAGGAAAAGAAAGGAAACCAGGTACATCCACCACATGTGTTCCGTGTGTTTTACTGCATGTATGTACATACATCCTAGTCTGTCAGGCTCTGAAATTATGATAACCTGGTAGCAGTGAGCATGCCCAACTTCGCTTGTTCCATTATTAACACTGTGGTCCTACTGAAGGGCTCAGTGCTCCTTATCTATTTGATTCCAGAGCTGAGATTAGAAATTGCAAGAGAAGTCTGAAATACCTCTTAGTTCCAGTAAGAAAGTGTTTAAAAAAGGAGAGGCAAGCAAACGAGGAAGAAACAGAAAGAGCAGAAGAGATCCCTAGTGGGCAGAGTAAGAGCAAACTGTTCCTCAGCATAACTAGCGATTGTGTTAAAATAGAAGAGGATAAATTTCACATGCACGCACTCATGTAAACAAAACACATTAAACATTTAGAGAGAAAGGACATAGCTTGCTTATGTTAGAATTCCAAAGAAATGGTAGAAAAACTAACAGAAGGATAGAGTGATGATTAAACTTTTATGCTCATTAAGAGATTAATGGATAAAATCACTGTACATATATGCAGTAAAATATTATTGCACTGTAAAGAAGAATAAAATCATAGCATTTTATAGGAAAATTGACAGAACTGGAGAACACTGAAGTAAGCTTGCAAATGAGACAGATTTAGAAAGATACATTTTACATATTTTTCTGTAATATGTTGAATATTTAAGCTTATACATACATATGTATATGCTGTATATGTTACTTTAGACCTTATTGAGTCTTAAGGAGTTTCCATGGATGATAAAATGTTTCACCACTGGTTCTTTATTTTTTTACGATAATATTTTTTATTGATTATTTGGGAATTTCATAAAGTGTATCCAGCTCACACTCACTTCCCAGTTCTCCCAGGTCCACTCCCCACTCATATAAAGAAAAAAATAACATGAAAAAAGTCTATATGAAGCCTAATGGACCATATTGATGTCGATGATCTGTGCTCCTACAGAAGACCATGTTGATGTTCATGACCCTTGTTACCACCGAAGGCTATGTAGAGATCCATGTTCTCTACTGTTGTCTGAAGCCATGTTAATGTCTGTGGGCTGTGCTGCTAATGGGAGGCCATGGGAATTTCTCTGGTCTATGTTGTCATCAGAAGACATGAGGAAGTTCATGATGCATGTTGCTGCTAACTGTAAAGGACAAGGAAGGTTCTTCTGCAGTGACTTTGACGACTTCAGACTCACAGTTGAGAATGAGAGACATAGAAGACTTCTGGGGCGACCATTTTCCTATCTCCCCTCTCCCCATTCCTAAAGAAAAAAAAAGGAATCTATTGAAGAGAACTCTTAAAGACTATAATAGATATGCTGAAGTTCATATCATAGTATCAGAGTTGATGGCTCCTGGGTTGGGTAGACTCTGTTATCACCCCTGGCTCTTTTGAAAACCCTACTTGTAATGTGCTTCCACTCCAGATTGAGGAAACGGCTATATAAGAGTAGGGTAGACCTATCTGCTCGTGACATCCACCGCTGCCTTGCCTGATGCTCCAGTATCAGGTCTTTGAAAACTGTGCCTCATAGTTGGAGAAGGAAGAGGAAACCTGGGAATTTGAAGCTCTGGGTTTTAGATTGTTTTTGAATAGTAGTATCCTTTATTATGTCCATTTGCCTTCTGGAGACATTTATAATCTTTACATTCTCCAATATTTGAGACCATGCTACAGAGTTCACAGAACTGCCGTTTCACTTTCTCTTTCCTAATTCTGGCACAGTGTGGCCTCATCTTCCTTGACAGGGATGCCATTAATGCTTTTACTTTGAAAATAAATAAAGATTTTTACACAGTCATAAATATAGGTTTGGCAAGACACAATTCCCTACAATTCCCTATATTTTCAGAGATAATAGTGTAATATGTGTTTTACATATTTTATAATTCATAAAACATTCACATGAAAAACCTGTCTTCTAAACAATCCTGTGGAGTAGATATAGGCATAAAAGAGCTCATGTAGCCATTGTAGGTCTTTCTTCTTCTTGCTTTCTTGATGACACAGCAAGTAGCCTAAACTATCTGATAAGCAAAACATTCTAGAAAACATGAGTTAAGAGACATGTTGTTGCCTTATGCCTAATAATAAATAACTAAAGAAAAAGGGGTCAATAAACATGAAAACATTTCGCTTTATTTTATACAGGCCTTATTTTGATTTCTCTGTATTCCCACTTCATAATGTTCACGAGAATTAGCAGTAATACTGTCGGAAATGTGTTTTGTAGGACCATTTCCCTTGACTTTCTGTGAGAGAATGGAATGGCCAGGATGAAGACACTGGAACATAAATAGTACATTATAAGAAATCTGAAATATATAGACGGAAAGGGTTTGTTTCAAGGTTGTTCATGGGCGGACTTGAGTTAATATGAATTGTATATGTGATTAAATTGAATGTGAATGAAGATTGTCCAGAATTCTCATTGCAACATTTCTCAAATCATAGGCTATTAGAATGATATCCAACAAAAAAATTTATCTTAAAGTTCTGGGAGAAATAGCAAATGTTAAGAGGTTGAGGTAGGAGCAAATGGGAAAGATAGATATAGGGAGCAAACAAACCAATATAAACATTCTTAGAGCTCAGAACATGTGGATTTTAGGTAAAAGAAGTTAGAGTTTTTCCCAGAGATACTGATCAATAATCTGCACATTAAGTCTTCACCTATGGAATGGCTGTCATATTATAGTATGTGTGAAATTCTTGCTCAACCCTAGGGAGTTTCTTAATCACTCTGAATCTTTTAAAAATGCACACACTGAGAGTATGAGTTTACTAGACTAATTTGAAGATTTAGAGAGACATATGCAAACATTCAAATTGTGCTGGTGAATCAATTTGAAATAAAACAGATTCAGTTGCCAAAGTTAATGCTAATTAAGACAGATTTATCTGTATCAGCTTGCAGGCAATGCCTCACATGTGATATTCTTGATACAACACAAAGTTGCTTACTTGTCTTCTTGCTCCCGTAAGCAGTTTTTTTTAAGATGGAGATTTTGAAATGATCACATTGACATCTGTTTTATTGCCATGATACGTCTGTACAACTGGATGGACTTACTGAAAGTTGGCGTTTCTGCTGCAAGCTTCTAGAATCGTAATTATCTACACTGACATGAAAGGAAGCCTTTCACTGTGGATGTGCAATGCTCAGATTAATTAGTAATTGAACCTGCCAACCAAACCTGATGAAGCAATGGCTTTCCCTATCCTTCATAGCTTATTAGTCTGTCTGCCTACACAGAGCAACATGATAACATCTATTATGGATTACCTTTCAGAGGATAAGGCATTTAAAGGCCAAATATGTACAAAAATAGCTTATAATGTGTTAAGGGCGTGACAGTTTTTGCACTGCAGTATCTAAAAACTATAATCTAAGCATTCATCATTAGTTTTAGTCCTATTGCTGGAATTGAAGTGGGATAAACTAGATTCTGAAGATAGTTTCTAACTTAAACAAAATGTTAAACAAAACCCTCAGCATTTTAGTATTTGTAGTTATCTGGACACCACACCAGTGTGAAGGACCACTGAAGGAAATGATGGTGGGTGAGATTAAAGGTGTTTCTTTGAGTCAAGATTAACTATAAACACTTCCATAGTTTTAAATGATTCAGTACAGGAAATCATTGCTCTCTATCAGTTCTTGCATTCTGTGTATCATTTATGCAATAGAATAAGAAAATGTACTTAGGACTTTTAGATAATTCTGTTTTATGTTTTTTTAAGAGGCGATCCCATGAAATGAACTCTGAAGTTTTTAAATAAAGTTAGATCATATAATCCTGTGTATGGAGGTTCATAGAAGAGTGTCAGGTATGTTTGCATGTGTGTATAAATTAGCATGACCTAGTTGCTGACAGAGCATTTGAGAAGACATTAGGTTCTGTCTTTAGGGTAACTCTCCTTGCCTCTTTTGAGGCTGGTTTTCTCAGTTTAGACACAGATCAAATGTCGAGTGGCCTGTGGGACTAAAGACAAATTTCAAGAAAAAGTGGAGAAGATTAAATTACCCTTGCTTGTGTTAATCACAGTTTATGCAGAGTTAACACATCACACTCTTTCCTTTTGCTATGTCTCCACGGCATAACTGTATTGTCAATATTTGTGTGTCTTCTCTGTCTCTCGTCATGCTTTATTCCATTTGCAGAGGAGAAGCTAGAGAAGATATACAAATACTCCGCTCTCACCACAACTCCAGCTACATCTTCTGCTGGTGCTTTTGATTTGCTTCCAACCCCAGATGTGGAAGTGACCCAAAGAACAAGTTGTAAGCAAGTCATTCACTCTGTGTCTTTTTCTCAAACCATGAGTGTAGAACAGAAGATAATTTCAGATTTACAAATAGCTATTTGCTATATTATCACTACTTTTTATCTGCTGTAACCTAAGGCAAAAGGAACATCTCAAAATGTTTTCCTTTAATTTCTTTATTTTCTTTTTTATCTTAAATTTTCCCATCTATCTTTGGCTTCCAAAATATATTTTAGGAAAATCAGCAATTCATTGTTGTTGTGGAAATCAATACCTTACTTTTGATTAATAGTACAATTTTTTTTACTTGTATGAAAGCACAACTCTAGTGTGTGTAAATAAATGAAACTACCCAATAGGCAGGGCATGTTTTAGTAAGGAAGAGTTGGCTCCATCACTTCCATTAATCAAAAACTCACAAGTAAAAAAAGGCTAAGAAAAGAAATATAGAAAAAAGATGATGTGTTTTGGAATTACTGGATAAAAATAGTAGAGGTGTGTAAACTAGAGGAAGAGCATCCTTGTAGTTGGTTACTTTACTCTTTTGGCTTTTTTTTTTTTTTTTTTTTTTTTTTTTTTTTTTTTTTTTTTTTTTTTTTTTTTTTTATTCTTTGGGGGCCTGGCACCTAGCTCCCAAATAAGTCACACACAGATTATTATTAGTTTTTTTTTTTTAATATAAATGCCTGACCTTAGTTAGGCTTGTTTCTAGTTACCTTTTTTTCTTCTTATCTTAAATTTTCCCATCTATCTTTGGCCTTTGGGTTTTTAATCTTTCTCTATTTCTGTATACACCTTTCTTTACTTCTTTCTCTATGGCATGCTGTGTAGCTGGGTGACTGGAACCTAATGTCTTCCTGTCCTTGTTCTCTTGCTCCTTACTTCTCCCAGATTTCTCCTATTTATTCTATTTACCTGCCAGTCCTATCCTTTCTCCTGCCTTGCTATTGATCATTTAGCTCTTTTTTAGTACAATCAAGTGGTTTTGAAAGGCAAAAAAAAAAAAAAAAAAAAAAAAAAAACCCACAGCTTTTCAGAGTTAATCAAAAAAGAATGCAGGACATCTTTACATCACTAAAACAAAGGTTCCACATCATGAATAAGTGTAACACATCTTCAAATAATATTACACAACACATTCTACATGACAGGTTTAAATGAGCATATTCTTCTTTCTCCACTGGATTTTTTCTAGACACACAGAAAATAAGAAAAAAATAGGAAGTAGCAATCAATGCCTAAGTTTTGGTCATCCTGGTGATTACTACAAAAGCTGAGATCTGGGCTCTGTAAACTGACACTGAAAGAGGTTATGGAGTTGACTTTTATTTTCATCTATGATCTATTCTTTTCATTTGTAAAATCAGGGTTAAGGGTAATGCTCAAAAGTAAGTTTCCATCTTTACTCTTTTGCAACTACATATGTAACATGAGGGCCTGCTTGCTTTGTTTGGGTTTCTGTCCTGCCCAGTTCCCACAGCCAGTAATCCCCAAAGAAAAACACACAGAAATCTATATTAATTATAAACCGATTGGCCCATTAGTTCAGGCTTCTTATTAGCTCTTGTAGCTTATATTAACCCATTATTCTTATCTATAATAGCCACATGGCTCAGTAGTTTTTTCAGGGAGGCAGGTCACATCCTGCTTCTTTGGTGATCTGGGCAGGACTGGTGAGGAATGGGCTTCCTCCTTCCTAGAATTCTCCTGTTCTCATCGCCCCACCTCCACTTCCTATCTGGTTGACCTGCCTATTCTTCCTGCCTGGCCAATCAGTGTTTATTTAAAACATGATTGACAGAATACAAACAATTCTCCCACACCACACATAATCTTGGCTTAATTATTTTTTTAGGAGCTTAGTTTTATCCCCTAGAAAATCAGAATCATAATATTTAATTGAGTCATAGCAAGAGCAAAGTAAAAACGAATAGAGTAAGCTATCTTATGCTCTTTGCCGTCATACTCAGTAATGCTCCCATACTACAAACAGTTCTGGAATTTATTTTGGTTAGTGTCTATAAGGAGAGTCTCCCTATGAAGCTGATACATTCAGAAATTTCATGTAGGTGAAGTATTCAAGACATTTGTAGCTGTTGCTGAAGTACATACACTGGTTTCCACATCATTTACACTCTTCCTCTGAATCACTCGAAGGATTTAACTTCTATGCTTCCTAGTACAGTTTTCAATAATAGTTCTCTAGCGTTCTTGTCTTCATTTAGCTCATGGTACCAATCTCTTTCCATAGATGCTGATAATGTAAGGAACATTATTTTGTTTTACAAATACAGCTATAATTCATTCCACTCTGATTTACTAGTATCTTATTATAAAACTTACAAAATAAGTAATGTCAAATTTTATTAATATTATAAAATATTTTTACTAGAGAATCACTCTGCTAGGGTTACATTGATTATCTATATTCAAATAGTTTAAATTCATTTAAAACTAGATAGATATCAAGTTCAAATAACTTACGACTTTTACCTTATTCAAATCTATTTTAGCCTATCCCTAGCCTAATTCTACATCCTCTTTTATACTGGCTAGTCTATGGAATCTAAGAAATATAATTTTAGAAGACATTTACTTGCAGAGTTCCCCTGTGAATTCTAGATGGGTAGGTAGGTCCTAGATTTGTGACAGAGTAACTATTTTTGAGCAGATCATAATTGTTTCCATAGAATGGTCTCTGCATTATTTTCTATTGTATCTATCTACTTCTGTGGCTTATTTACTTAAGTTATACACTAATCTAACTACCATATTGATATTTTAAAAGGTTCAAGATACTTGAATGCTTAACATTTAGTACTTAAATTAACTATACTATATTTGGTTGTGATTTTTGTTAGTATTGTGATAATATTGAATATACTTTGTAGTTACTCACCTAAGGACATTAAGAACATTTGTTCTGCCTAATCCCATTTGTTTAAAGAGATGTGAGATGTAAAACAGATTGATTGAAGGCATTTGGGAAAGAAAGATCTGTGAATCACCTTCAAGACCGATGTGAGGAAAGAGAGTGAGGAATGAGGTTGAAGCTACTCTGGGGTTAAAGCAATGCTAGCTACTTTAGTGATGACTCTAAGTGCCTTCTCTGCCAGTGGAGGGTGTACTAACTTTAAGATAGAAATGTGGAAGGGAAGAATTTTTCAGTTTTCAAATCTCCAACAGAGATTTTGTCACCTGGGTTCTCCACAGGTAGTGGAGATGAGTAGGAAGTGATGCTGATGCAGGTGACATCTGAAAGTAGGCAGGATCTCGAGCAGGGCGGAAATGGTGCACAGAGTGATGACATGGCAAGATCTGGCAGTGAAGTAGACACAGGCCTAGAGGGAGACTCAGTGCCTCCTGATATGGTTGATGGTTCAAACCAGGTCATAATGGAGGGTTCTCAGCCAGACTGAGGCTGAAACAAGTTTATTGCAAGCAGTCAGAAATTTTATAGCCTTATCGGAAATAAAACATAATGGTGATTCCCAGGATAAATATAATGGGAGTTGCCAGGCACACGCTATAAGTAGTACACAAGTTTGAAGGCTAACCCTAATGGTTTTGTCAAACTTCTATATGCTTCTCTGACTTCTAGGGAACACGGAGAAACACACAGGAGGTCAAAATGCTCCACTGCCTGAGGGAGTGCAGAGTTTCTGAAGAATTGATAAGTGCACAGCGACTCAGTAGTCATGAACTCTTACCTCCAAAACCCACGACACATGCCTCTCAAGAATGCTAGACCAGACCACCTTTCATGATTGCTTGAAGGTGTCTATAGAGTGAATGGAACCTAAGTTTAGAGTGCATCAGAGTTAACCAATACCTACTCTGTATCTTTTTGTCACATTTCCTATGTGTTGGGAATATTTGGAAGAATTTATTTTGGTATATATTCATCTTCTACAGAACTTCCTACTTTATAAATTGCTATTCTAAGATCGTTTTATAAAACCTATATGCTGTTCTGAAGGAATCTTATCTGTGATTTATAAATTAAGCATATTAACAAAACTGTCAGAATAGTAGCATCCTTCTGACTAGCTTCATCAAATTATCAAAAAAAAAAACCCAATAAATAGCCCTTAAAATATAGAAAAAAATATTGCACTGGGCATGTTTACTTTCCCAGCATAAATATGTCTGTATTCTATTTCTGTCACATATACAGAACTTGTTCTTCTTTTTAAACTTTCTTTATTATTCATGTCTTTCACATCATGCATCTCAATCTCATTCATTTTCTACCCCTGCGTACCCGACCTCTGTCTTTACATCCATCCCCCTACTCGATAAAATTTAAGAGAAAAAAAGAAAAGGAAAAATCGGGCAAAAATCTCGTCATGGAATGTATAATGTGACTTACTGATTAACACAGTAAATCCTTTTGTCTATATAACTTTACTAGCACGTTCACTACAAAGAGTCATTGGTCTGGTTCAAGGCATCTAGTTTCTGTTACACTATTGATGATGGGTTCTCACTGGGACTCCTCTTGGTTATCCTGCTATTGCCCTGTGTTGGGGGAAATCCTGCAGCTTTGAATCTGTGGGACCATTCCTTTACATGTTCTAGCAGATCACAAATAGGGTGGACACTGGAGTGAGCAAACGTATAACCCTGGTTCTGAGCCTGGATAGTTGCAGGGTTGATCAGTAAATACAAGTTTTCCCTTGTCTTCACTACCAAGGTGAGCTTTTCTACACTGCTCTAGTGAGTTCATTTTTTGCAGCAGTGAGCATGGGGTATGGCCAGGTCTCCTGCCCCCATGTCCTCAGGGCCAGATCTCCCATACATCTTCAGTGCCAGCTCTGTTATATTTTCCAGGTGTGGCAGAGGAGCCTCTCTCCTGAAAGCCACAGCAGAAGAGGGGCAGGGCTAGCTCTCTGTCTTCTATAACCTCAGGGTAAGGTCTCCCAGCTACCTAAATCATGGCTGGGTGAGAGGCATCTCTTTTCCACCTACGTTGCCACATGATAGGTGAGTAATATGTACAGCTCTTCCATGCTCACAGCGTTAGTGCTGACACTCCCACATTTCTGCCAATGGGGTCGACTCTATCGTGCTGCCCATGCAAGGCACAGGGCCTGATCTCCAGAGTGTTGCAGCTGGTGGCAGAAAAGAACAGCTCTCCCGCTTTTTTGATCTCACTGGCAGCTCTCCCACCTGCCATGGGCATTGATGGACAGGGAAGCAGGAAAGGGTATCTCTCCCCTTCCCATGCTGACTCATGACAGATGAGTAATGGGGACAATTCTCCCACACTCTCAACTTCAGGACTGGGTCAGCCACACCTCTGCCAACAGGATTGCTCTACTAAACTTTTTGTTGCTGTTGTTTACTAGAATTTAAACATAAGCATGCTTCTTGGATTTATGAAATACCTGCTTTCTGGCCTCTGGGCTATACCAATTTCCTTTCCTTAGCATAGTTTCTACTTTCAAGAAAATTGCTGAACTGAGTTATCCACTGAAAGCTCACCAAATATTGCCTTGTCCTTTGTAATGGCTTTGGTTATGTTTCCTATTCACTAAACACAATTTCAAAAGGAAGAAAATGTAAATGTAGATATTAATGTTGAATAATAACTTGAATTGGTAATTACCTATTTGAAATGCTTTTTAAAATTATATCTTATGACACAGCATTCAAAGTGATGCTATTTATAGAACACCTCTCATCTCTTTTGTATGCTACTAAAGGCAAAAGAGTTAACCACATAGTTTGCATAATATATCCAAGGTTATCGATAATAGTGAAGAGTGCCAGAATAGGCTGTAATACATAAGTGTTGAAAAAAATCCAACTCTCAGTTGTTTAAAGTGATAATCTTTTTCATTTGTAACATAGGAGCTGTGTAGTTTTAGTATAAGTTTCTATATTGACTTATAGATTTTGACTCATGCTTTTCTTTATTATTGAGCTAGGGGAAATGGAGTATCATGAATTGTGTGCTGGTCCCAAATATTCCTAAAAATGACATTTATCATCTGTTAATATTTACATGATAAATCTGGTCAATAGCAGTCATCTCTGAAGAATTTAGTTAAATAAAAAAATATACCCAGCAATATTTAAACCCATTTAGTATGTATTTTTAACAAATTTGGGTGTAACATTCCTAACTTTTGTCTAATTTTGCTTTGAGATTAAATTCATTCTTTCTCTTTCTCCCTTGTTGATTTTCTTGAGGCAGAGTTTCATTTTATGTTCTATGCTGACAAGAAACTCAGTATGTAGACCTTGTTGGCTTCAGACATGCAGTAATCCTCTTGCCTCAACCTGCTAAATGCTGCGATTGCATACATGAACCACTACATCCACCTACTGGACTTTTATTTGAACTTCTTTTGACTTATTTGTTTCAAGGCCTTATCTAATTCTGAAAATTCTTGTATTTCTGAATCTTATTCTATCTCTTTACAATAAATATTGGGGACCTCTGAGTGTCAGCCTCAGTGACCCCTCAGGGTCAGAAGAAGACTCATAGCAAGTGGAATTTAGAAGGATCTGAGGGCAAAAATGAACTCTCCCCTATGTACTTTACTCCATAAGTTTCTTTATTCTTTATTCTCTTGCTAGGTTTCCAGCTTATATAAATACACAAAACAAAGGAAATTGTCTGACCTTAAATTTAGTTAGGGTCAAAGAGCATATAAATGCTGTCCTGAGATATGATATTAGCATCTTTATGGTCCTGAGGAGGGATAGTCAGAAAAGACGTCCAGGCAGTGCCTAAGAGGCTTCTAAACTCTAAAAAGAGGAGACAAGAAATTCATATATTAAACTGCAGTCTTAAGTGCAGCTAGCTAAACTAGAAGTTTGTAATCAAAGAATGTTAAAAAAAAAAAGAGGAGGAAACACAGCAGCTTTCTAGCATCTGCAGAGGATGGGAACTGTGTTTATGGTAGTCATGGTAACTGAAGAGTGGTGTTTGATTTACATTAGCATTTTCGTCAGCATAGGTAGCTAAAGGGGAATTTTCAGATCTGAAAATTACATCTATCATCCTATGTGGTTAGGACAAGGGGGATTTATGGTTATATAGTACAAAATTCCAACAGCCCAAGTCAAATGGTGGTGCTTGTCCACCATGCCGTTCACATGAAAGGGATTTAATAGCTTTTTTAGGGTAGTGCTTAGGGTAGTGCCAGGGGGATTAACTGAGGTTAGCACTTTCCTAAATCAGTTGTAGGAGAATTTAGGTCACTAATCTCTTATCAAGGACTAAGGATATGCCACTCCTATCTAGAATGTCCTAAAAGTGATCCATATGAAGGACTCCACTTCTGACCAAATGTCCACCAAATTGAAGGTAATTGCAGGGAGCTGGCTACTAAATTTGTCTCAGGGAATGAAGCAGAGAATAGATTGTGTGAATCCAGTTTATTGACTTCTTGACTAAATTTCCCACTGGAAGTCCCACAGAGTGGGAAAAAAGTGACCCACTATATCAGTACATGGGAAAAAATTGTTCCAATAATCAATACACTATTGAAATTTGTACCAAGGGAGAGTGCTTGTGACTTCACAAGAGATTTACTGGAAGAAGAGCTGATATACAAAAGGTGGTAGGCATAGTGCCTTGCAATTGGGTTTATCTCCATCAGAACACATTCATTCAGATGTATCATACTTCTACTCTATCTGCTGAAATCTCACCGCATGATTCCTGTGCAGCACATCAAATAAATACTGTTGAAAATACATATAATTTATGAATGGATATGTATCTTTTGTTATCAAGTTGGTATCTTGTTCTTTTATTAGTTTTTGTTCTTTGTCTCATACATCTATATAATGCATATTGGTTGTTTTTAATTTGATTCTATTCTTTTGCCTCATCCTTCCCCTGCTGAAACACTTCTCAATAAATCCCCTCTTATTTTCATATCTTTGTGTGTGTGTGTGTGTGTGTGAGAGAGAGAGAGAGAGAGAGAGAGAGAGAGAGAGAGAGAGAGAGAGAGAGAGAGAGAGAGAGATGCTGACTTTAATTAGAGTTGCTTTCATGAGCATAGGTGGAAAGTCATTACTGGATCATAGGCAGCTTACCAGTTGGAAAACCACTGAAGAAAGTGACACCATTTTCAGCAGCCACCATTAACTGTATATACTTAAGAATGCGAAGGGTCTCATGGGCCCCTTCTCAGTCCATGGGAAGTGTTGGCAGACCCAACATTGTTTTGGTCTTGAGTACTTAACTACATCTGCAGTAAGTTCATGGTTGTAATGACATCGTACTATCCAGAAGATCCATTTCACAGCACTTAATCTAGATCTTATTGTCCCTCTGCTCCTTTCTCTGTAATATTCCTTGAGTCTTAAAGAATGTGATTTTTTCTAAGTTTTCTAAGGCAGGGTTGTGCATTCAGTAATCTCTATTAACCAGTTGTGAGTATCAGTACTAATCACCACCTCATTTTGAAAGTTCGTTCTCTGACCAAGTGTGAGAGCAGCACTGATCTGTGGTTATAAACAGAAATATTGAGAAAACAGTTTCACAACCTGTCTCTTTAGCAAAACAATAGTAGTAGGTTCCCCACTGGGGCTTCTGACATCTCCATTAACAGGCTTCTGGTCAAATTTCTAGCATCATCTATGAATGCCTTCCTATAGAGCAGGCCTCAAGTCTAATCAGAAAGCAGTTGGTTACATCCCGGTCGTACCACTATTACACAGGTGTGTGCATCATGACTGATGCGTTGTATTGTAGCTCTGATGGTTCACTGGGTAACCCCATCGATGATTTCACAGCAACCATTCTAGCATTTTTGGGCACGAGGAAAGTTAGATAACAGCTTAGAAGCTTTCAGTTTATCTCTAGCTTGCTTCCTCTCTGTTTCAGTACCAAAGTGTACAATATCTTCAGCAATAAGGTTTTACCATGTAAATTCCAATTCATAACCCAAGGTCAAAGACAATAACCTGCTGTTTTATTCTCACTTAAAGCTTAAAATCTGTTTATTCGTTTGCCTCTCCAGTTATTTTAGATATATTTAGATATAAAATCTAAAATAACTGGTGGGTATCTTAGATTTTATAAGATATTTTGTAACTAAGTATTACCAACTACCACAATACCATAAAACCATTTTACCACCTACAATTCTTTCTAAACACAGAACCCCAAATCTTGTTAAAATTTATTTGCCAGTTAAGATATGCTTGGTGTTTTCTCCTAGTATTGGTGTATAGACCTCAAATCTCAGTTATTTAAAATAAAAAAGTTTATTTCCTACAGAACTTTAGCTAAAAAGAGTTGTTATAACCAAAGTTCAAAGTGTGGTTAAGAGTATAGTTGTTTACTTTGCATGCATGCCTGAATTGCACAGAGAAAGTCTCATTTTTGCTCATATTGTCTTTGTGCAAGGTAACCTGCATTACTATATCTTTATTAAAAATGAATAAAGAAGTATATTTCTTTAATATGACCAGAAATGGGAAATACTGGAACACTTGATGAATAGCGTGATATTACTATCACATTTCATATAATCATAAAAACAATTGTCAATCAGATAAGTAATGCATCAGTCAAAACTACCCCATTTACTTTTAAGAAAGAAACTGTATCATCCTTAAATGCATAATTAATTTGAGAAAAAGATTTTAAGAAATACAACAAAAATGAGAAAGAAATTTTGGACAAGCCACATTTGGTGTGTGTGTGGTTTTTTTTTTCCACAAAGGATTATGGGAAATTATGCTTCTGATGCATGGGTGCAGGCCACAGCAACTTTTATAAATTCTTCAGACCTTTTGGGTTGGTTACAAGGCCTGGCTCTTTCTTCTCATCTTTATCTTAAAAGGCACACTTAGCCATAGGCAATGTGTTAATGGGTGTCATGGCTGTGTTGTAATGCAACATTATTTACAAAACCACATGGATCTGACTGATACATTTTGTGGACTCTGCTGGTTAAGTTTTGGCAGCTAGAGAAACTGGCATCATATGTGATGAGGAAATCTCAATTGAGTAATTGTCTCGACCAGATGTGAGTAATCTACTTGATTTTTGGGCATGATTATGGGTTGTTTTCATGAGTATAATTGATGTGCCCAATGTGGAAAATGCCATCCCTGGGCACAAGGGCTTGGGATATAAAAGAAAGCAAGTTGAACAATACAGGAGAATCAAGCCAGTAAATAGTGTTTGTCAGTGGTCTCTGCTCCAGTTCCTGTTTCCAGCTTCCTGTCTGATCTCCCTAGTGACAGACGGGAAAGTAAAAGACAATAAAACCTTTCCTTCCCAAATCACCTTTTGTCAGGATTTTGTCACAATAATAGAGAAGAAAAATAGGAAACTCTGTTATAGAGATACTATATTTGGGTGGATAGCCATACTTCAAAAAGTGTCTCCTCATGGCTAAATATAAGAAGGCACAATGTAAGACTATGAATATGAACAAAGTTAAAAGTAAAACATTCAGTAGGATAGAAAAGAAAAAATAATATATAATATATATAATTATACAGATAAAGATGTACAATTTGAGGATAGTTAAAATTGTACATATATTAAAGGTGGTGACACACACCTTTAATCTCAGCATTCAGTAAACTGAGGCAGGAGGATCAAGGGTTCAAGGCCACCCTGCGGCTACAAGAGACTGAATGAGTCTAAAGGGGAAACAGAGGCAGGTGGTGGTGGCTCACACCTTTAATCCCAGCACTAGGGAGGTGGAGATGGGAAGTGATATGACTGGGCAGAGAGAAAAATATAAGGCGGGAAGAGACAGGAGCTCAACATTCAGTCTGAGGTTTCATAGAGATAGCAATCAGTCTTAGGACTTGTAGAGACAGGATACCCCATTTGGTCTGAGGATTTTGTGGAGGTTAAGAGGTAAGACTGCTTTGCTTCTCTGATAATTCAGCTCTCACCCCCTAATATCTGACTCTGGGATTTTATTATTAAGACCAATTAAAAATCATGCTACATCATCCTCTTTGTTTTCATTTAAGAAATAGTCTAATTGGGACACTTCAAAATGAATGATTTATATATTAAAGCAAGTATGGTATTAATATTCTATATTCTGAAACAATTAATATTCAGAAAAACAAATTTTATGCATGTAATTTAAAAAGAAGACAAGAAGACAATTATGTAGATTTCTTAATGAATGAATAAAAGCAATTTTATTTTCACACAATACTTTTTACTGAAGCAATGATAAACTTCTAAATGAAAAAAATTCGTTGCTAGCAGAGACTATCCTTCAATGTGAAAAGCAATAAACAAGAGTATGGTTTGGCATATATGTAAAAAAAAAAGAAAGGACTTTTGTGTTTTATAATCAGATGTCTATGAAACTATGGGAAAGAAATGTGATTAAAGCACTCCAGCATATTTGGGGGCCTAATTTGTCAATGTGTGTATTATCAGAATCAATTGCTATGGTTGAATAAATTGGATAGTGCGACATCATTGTGATAAAGAACACCAAAGTGATTAAATTAGTCTTTCATGATTTATAGAACCATGTCTAATTATATAATACTTCTCTTTGACAGAACTTTGATTTAAGGATAATATAAGTGATAAAGAGTGATAAGAAGTGAGTTCTATGGCCTGCCCCTTTAATCAGATAGATGACTACCTTAATTGTCATCACAGAACCTTCATCCAGTAACTGATGAAAGCAGGTGCAGAGATTCACAGCTGAACACTGGCCTGAGCTCCAGGAACCCAGTTGAAGAGAGGGAGGAGCAATAATAAGGGGTCAAGACCATGATGTGGAAACCCACAGAAACAGTTGACATGAACCAGTTGGGGAGCTCACTGACTCCAGACTGACAGCTGGGAAACCTGTGTAAGACTGAACTGGACTCCGAATATGGGTGACAGTTGTGTGGCTTGGGCAGTTTGTTGGGCCACTGACAGTGGGATCAGGATTTATCCATACTGCATGAACTAATTAAATGCTGTGAACAATATTCTTGTATGTTGCAAAGATTTGTCACTTGTATTAGTTTGATAAATGCTGATTGGCCAGTAGCCAGGCAGGAACTATAGGTTGGGCAACCAGAATAAGAGAATTCTGGTAGAGCGAGAGCGAGAGCGAGAGAGAGAGAGAGAGAGAGAGAGAGAGAGAGAGAGAGGTAATCACCAGGCAGGCAGAGGAAGCAAAATGAGCATGCTGCTAAAAAAGGTACTAAGTCACATTGGTAAACATGGACAAGAATTATGGGTTAATTTAAGTTGTAGAATCTAGTTAATAATAATCCTTTACTTAAAGGCCAAGCAGTTTATAATTAATATGAACCTCTGTGTGTTTCTTTGCGATTGAACAGCTGCAGGACCAGGAGTGACAGAAACTTCTGCCTATATTTCCCTATGGAGGGATACCTTGCTCAGTCTAGATACGGGGGGAAAGCTTGTAACAGACTTTGCTGACTCCCCATGCAAGGTCTCACCCTCTCTGAGAGGTGAATGGTGGGTGTGGTGAGGAGAAAATGGGAGGAGTGTGAGGAGGAGAGGAAGGGGGAACTGGGATTGGTATGTAAAATTAAAATAAAAAGATTGTTTTAATAAAAAAAGGGGAAAAAGGAGTTCTGCTTTTATGATTTATTAGAGTCCTTCGAGATGAAGAACATTAATAATTCAAACAGGTGATATAGCTTGGGAAAATGATAAAGTGAAACCAGAAATCAGGAAATAACTCTTTAATAGCTGGTGTTTCCTAATAAAGAGGAAGATGCAGGTACTTATGATCAAGGGATTATCATTGTAGAAACTCTTATTCTGTGGGATACACAGGAATAAATATTTATAGTAGATTTGCTCATATTAGCCAAAGACAAATAAGAACCAATAATTAAATACCATGTTTATAAAAGCAAATAACTTATTTTAGTAAATATGAAACTATTTGCATTAATGTAAATTGAAATTAAATTCTAATATTAGCTAGAGAAGTGAAATATATCTATGAATATTTACAATATTAAAATATGACTTAGTTAACTCATATTTTTGTGAATGGGAAAATATATTATTTATGAGCAGGTATATATACACACATGCATACATATTCACACACAGTCATATATATAATAAAACAAGGAATATATTAACATTGAATTTAGGATACTGGTTAACACAAATATTAGGGCAAGCAAAGAGATATATTTGAAGTGATAATATATAATGCATCTAAAGTTTGAAATTTACTGCCATTTTTATTATAAAAAAACTGGCGTGTTTTCACTGTGCTATAGTGCTGGGTTAAGATAATTTATTCAAACATAACATGTACTGTGATCATAGCCTCCCTAGCCACTTCCTTTTTCTCAATTTTTCCCCCAGGCTCCTTCTTTTCCACTTCACTTCTCTTTTTATATATATAAACATATCCTTTTTATGTATACATGTGTGATCTAGAAGTCACAAGCATGAAAATATAATGTTTAGTTTTATGAGTTGATCTTGTTTTGTTTAATATTACTATATCCAGTTACATCCATCATTATGTCCTTGACATGGCATCATTCAAGTCTTCTTTATGGCCAAATAAAATTTCATTATATATATTTCATTGTACCATCTTTTAATGCATTTATCTACTAGATACTACAACACTAAGGATGAATCCATAGCTTGAGTTGTGAAGATCATGCTGCAATAAGGCTTATGTGAAAGTGTGCTGGCTAGTTTATGTCAATTTGAACATCAACTAGAGTCATTTGGAAGAAAAGAAACTTAATTGACAAAAAGATGCATCATGTGATTTGCCGGTTAGCAAGCTTATGGAGCATTTTTTTTTTTTTTTTTTTTTTTTTTGATGAGGATGCTGAACTGGTAGGGCCCAGCTCACTGTGGTAACCACCCCTTGGCTGGTGATCCGAGGTACTCTAAGAGAACAGACTGAGAAAGCAAACAGGGGGCAATCCATCCTTCCATGGCCTCTACTTTAGTTCCTACCTTCGGGGTTCTGTCTTGTGTTCCTTCCTTGACTTCCCGTAGTGTGGAGTGCGACCTGAGAGTTGTAAGATGAAACACAGCATCTCCTCCTCAAGTTACTTTTGGTCATGGTGTCTATCACAGCAATGGACACTTGAAGTCAGCAAGCAACTTAGAAATATGTTTACTTAGAGATGTTGGGCTTATACCTAGGATAGGTTAACTTTGAGTTTACTAAACTTCTACGACACTGAATCTTATAGAGCCTAGGCCAGTTTATAATTTTACCAGCAGTGTGTGGGTGGACCCCTTTCCCAATACTCTGACCAACTAACTTTTGCTGTGTTTTGCTTTCTTGCTATAGCACCTGTGATTGAGAAGAGAGAACTGGAGAGTCATTTTAATGTGCTTATCACTGGTTGCTAAAGATATAAACAGTTTTAACCATATGTTTACCGTCCTCTTGTGATTCACGTTTTTGGACCTGCATGTCACTGGTTCATTTACACAGGGTTGTTTTGAATGTTTAGACTTTGACGTCTTCATGTATTCTGGACAGATCAGATGACGAGTTAGCAAGGGTTTTCTCTAAAATATAGGCTATATCTTCAATTGCTGGCCCTACTCTGGATATAGTTATCTATTATTTTCAGTAATCAATTATTAATTAATTAAGTAATTTTTAGTTTATTGTGAATGGGATTTTTAAAATTTATTTTTCAGTCTGATTCTTATTAGAATACAGAAACATTTCTAAATTCTGCATATTGATCTTATATCTTATGTATTTTCTGAGAGTGTTTAGTTTAGATATTTTCAGGGTCTTTCAGTGTGTTTTATGCATAAATTAAATTGCTTTCAAATGGTGAAAATCTTACTTCTTTATGTTTTTACTTATATCCCTTAACTTGGTACATAGGTGTTTTGAAATATTATTCATTAATATCACATACATTAGCATTTTCAGTCTCATCAATAGTTTGTATAGTTTGTATTCGAAACCACAGATAACTTATGGCACTCTGAAATATTATATTAACTACTTTTATTCTGAGAAAAAAGAATTTCAAGGAAAGAGACATATTAGAACATGAATCTTCATTGGCTGTGCACCTCGCATCCACAAACACAGCAAACATACATCATTCTTTTATTTTAAATGCATATTTTCAGCAGTATAATGATAAATATCTTAACATTAGCAATCAACCAACTTAATTGATCAAAATCCCATTCTCCCTTGTGAGAGGCATTCCTTTCTACCCATGAGCTCATGGGGTAAACATAGTAAATCTTGTGCTTTAAAAGCAGCACAGCAGGCATAATATGAGCAAAATTTATGGAATATACCTTTGAAATTATGTGTTAGGCTTGACTTGAGTTGGGAAAAAATAGAAAAGTCAGAAAAAGAAAGGGTATCACAAATCTCAGAAGGCAAAATCACCTGAGAAAGAAAATGAAAAAAAAAGGCATATTACTGAATTTACTGGGAATCCCTTATTATGTGTCTTCTATACTCCAGGAAATATGCTAGTTTTAGTGCAAAGGTATACAAAGAAAGATATATGATACTTGTCAGAAAAAAAATATTTGAAGCAGTTAGTTACTTTTTTATTCCTCAACTCCATCCTAAAGAAATTACAGATGCAAAGAAGTAAATTGAAAAACTATTTCACAACTGGCAGCAAAAATTCTGTTTGGGGAAAAAAAGCTCTCTTTTTTTTTTCTTTTTTCTTTTTATATTTTTTTATTGAGAATAAGAAAAAAAAGTTGCCGCCTCCTCCCAGCCTCCCATTTCCCTCCCCTCCCCCCACTCTTCTCCCCCTCCCCCCACTCCTCTCCCCCTCCCTCTCTAATCCAAAGAGGAGTCATGGTTCCCTCCCCTGTGGAAAGTCCAAGGTCCTCCCCCCTCCGTCCATGTCTAGGAAGGTGAACATCCAAACTGGCTAGGCTCCCACCAAGCCGGAACATGAAGTAGGATCAGATCCC
>NW_026068076.1:932617-936922 GCF_014885135.2 Alexandromys fortis | reverse complement strand
ATTGGCGCCTTCCCATCTCCTCCTTCAAATGGAGCCAGGAGAGGCCTGGTGTCTTGGTCCAGTCTTTGCGTCCAGATGGAACTCCTCAGGACCATTCTGGGTGGGTTGTGGATGCAAGCCTGATGTCTTCTCTGGAGCCGGGTTCGGATTCGGTCCTAGAGCCCGGACAGGCTGGGCTGGGAGATGTTATGTGGTCAACGAGGGAAGGGAGTCAGATGGAGGGGGGGAGGGATGTGGATGCAATCTGGGTGGGATAGGAAGAGAGAGGGGGTATCGGGCAGAGTAGCCCCTGAGGATGACCAGGAAGTGTAGGAGGGGTGTCTGAGTTCCCTGTCCCCGGCTGCTGCCGCGGTCAGAAACTCACTCACCCCAGTGATGTCTCTCCTGGTGCCTGGACCGGATCTCCTTGCTGCCTGGGTGTCTCGTAAACAAAGGACCTACCTAGCTCGCTGCAGGCTAGTGGGAACCGGAAAAAAGCTCTCTTTAACAAGGAGAGAGTATTGAGTGATTTAAGGTCTTGTGAGGAAAGTTACTGTGAAGGCAACAAGAGAATAAATTGCAGAAATACTCTTTAAATTCTTCTCCTATGTGTTGGGGGAGGGGCATGTCTTCCCTTCTGCCTTACAGCAGGTTTCCTACACCCTGCCATTTTCTCTTTTAATATTGCTACAGTATGAAGTTAGGGTAAGCAATTAGAAATAGATGTCTCCATCTTGTATGAAACTGCTTCGGTCGATGAAGTTGAACTAAAAAGTACCACTTCACATATACTAATTTTCTGTAATGGCTTAAATTTGCAGTGACAGAGAGAATTACTGAAAGCAGAAACACTGGAACCTATAAATGAAGTACTAAAAGCAACCATAACAATTAAATTAAATAGAGAAACTTTAATCAAAAAGGGAAACAGGAAGATAGAAACACTAGAGCAGAATTCAACAATAGAAATCCTAAGCACAGTGGCTATAATGAGTGAATATGTATATGCCCTTTGTCTGTGTGGATATAATGGTCAGACTTAGATTTTTCCAGAAGGTATGATTGAACAAAAATATTAAAGATGAACATATTACCTGGGAATATTGTAAAATGCTTATAAAATAAAGAGGAAGGAATTTTTAAAGGAAATGAAAGACAAAATCCTTATCTTTAAATAAAAATAGAAGATTTCAACTTCAAAAAGGCCTAAAATGTCAAAAGATAAACATGAAGAAATTATAAAAAAATCAACTGTAAATTGCCAAAATGAAAAATATAGTGTCTAAAATTTAATAACTAGGATGAACAAAATGAAAACTCAGTGAACTTAAGGCAGACGAAAACTAAATAATTCAATTTTTAAAAAAAAAGATGGTAAAAGGATTCAACAAGAGTTGATATTCCCAGAAAAAGACTGTATAAGCATAACTCAGTAATTTGAACTCATGATTGGAAAGTATTGGGATGCTTCACAGCTTGTGTTTGCAGGCACTTAGTTCAATTTAGACATAGAAATCTATATAGTAAACTTATGATTTGCATATTTTGGATTCCTCACTCAATATAATATTTTCCCAGTTCCATTTATATTTTCCCAAATTTCTTACTTTTGCAGCTGAAAACAGTTTATTGATCATGCACACCACAGTCTAGCTGATTCAGTTTCTGAGCTATTATGAAATGAGGTACAATTAATATGGTGTAGTTTTCTTCGTCATTTCTTTTGAGGATATGGATTCCATCCAGAAGAGCTATAGCAGGATCATGTGCAGATATTTTATCTTTTCGACAAGCTTTAATACTGATTTCCACAGTTTTCATAGCAATCTATATTTGCATCAATAATGAATTAGGGTTCCTTGTCCCCCAGATTCTTGTTAGCACTTGTTTTCTTGATAATAGCTTTTATGACTAGAATGAGATTGAATCTTATAGTCTTTTGACTTTCTTTTCTTTCTTTTTATCTTCAGACAGGCTTTCACTATGCAAACCTTGGTGTCCTGTAACTATATAGGTCAGACTGCCATCAAACTTAAAAGATCTGCATGCCTCTGCCTTTTAAGTGCAGAGATTAAAGGGTGCAACATTGTGTATTGCTTGGATTTCATTTTCCAATATCTAATAAGCCTTCCCATTTTCTGAAATATTAATTTACTTATTTATTTGTTTAGAGACAGGGTACACCATGACCAACAGCCAGTGTGAGAAGTTATTTGGGTCTAAGGATATGTTGCTTTGGAAAAGAGGTTCTGCTTTTGTTTCCACAGAAGATGAGAGCATGTGGAATCCTTTCAAACTAATGTAGTTTGAAGGCCCAAGACTCCCCAAAAGGTCTCTGTGAAACCCCCCAATCCTTTACCCAACAAAATGCAGGAAGCAGTTTGGAAAGCAGTATGCCCAAATTCCCTAAATGATTGTTTATAAATGTGTGTTTTCATTTAAAGGGGGAATGCTATAGAGATGAATAATTTGTATTTATATTGATCTTTGTTTATTGACACAAATTTAAGGTCAATTTTGTTATATGTATATTTTCTGCTCTTGATTAATGTATTGTGGTTGTGCAGCTCATTTAAAAATGTAATGTATAATTAATAAATTCAGGTTAATAGATAGTCATCTATAACAGTCAGGTTTTCTAGATGTACAGAGAAATATTTCAGATGGGTAGGTATTCTTCAAACCTTTCAAAGACTAACAGAATATGGCATTCAAAATGTTTAAGAACTTAGGACTTTTTATGACAATGAGACACATCTGCTCCTGGCAGGACTGATCCACTTCAGAAAGATGATGGGCATTGAAGCAGCTCCTTATGGAGCTTGTTAGCCATTTGGGCAAGAAACTGCTCTTGCCTGAACTGCTTGATGTTTTGTTGTATGAACTGTACATGCAGGACCTACAGAAAAATGACTGCTGAACTTGTTTAAAGGTGAGACCATCTTTTGGAGCTACTATTTCATGAAAGAATCTACCAGACATTCTGCAGGACACGGAAGAAAGCAACTGATGAACTTTGCCAATACAAGGCATAAGAGATCTTCGGATTTCCTGCTTTATGGAAAAATCTGCCAGATACTATGGGCCAATAGGCTGAAGATGGGCGCCCCAATGCTACATAAGAATTTTGCGTGACTGTCCAGGCAGTGAGATGCCTCTGTCAATTCTAGAGTTTTGGAAGTTGCTTACAATGTACTTCCTGTTAAGATAGGTAATATTATATCCTTCTGGGGTCTTTGATGGGGTTGAAAAATAGTTATAATTATAGTTTTTCTTAGTTATAGTGAAGTAAATATAAATATTGTAACTGTAATTCTTGTTTGATACTTGTTTGTTATAAGTAATTTTACTATGTTAAAGTTAAAATTTTTCTTTTTATTTGAACAGAAAAGGGGAAATGGTGTGGGAAGTCCTTCTATATACATGTTGCTTTTATTGGTTAATGAATTAAAGAAGCTGCTTTGGCCTGTGATAGGCAGAACAGAGCTAGGTGGGGAAGACTAAAGTGAATGCTGGATGGAAGAAGTTAGAATCAGTGAGATGCCATGTAGCCTCCAGAGGAGAAAGACCTGAGCTGTTAGTTGGCAACTTGTCGGTAGGCAACAAGTCTCATGGTAACATATAAAATAACAAAAATGGGTTAATTTAAGATGTAAGAAAGGACATCTCTTGGGTATATTCCCAAGAGTGGTATTGCTGGGTCCAGGGGTAGGTTGATCCTGAATTTCCTTAGAAACTGCCACACTGCTTTCCAAAGTGGTTGCACAAGTTTGCATTCCCACCAGCAACAGATGAGTGTACCCCTTTCTCCACAACCTCTCCAGCAAAATTAGTGTTTTTATTTTAGCCACTGACAGGTGTAAGATGGTATCTTAAAGTTGTCTTGATTTGCATTTCCCTGATCACTAAAAAAGTTGAGCATGACCTTAAGTGTCTTTTGGCCATTTGAACTTCTTCTGTTGAGAATTCTCTGTTCAGCTCAGTGCCCCATTTTATAATTGGGTTGATTAGCCTTTCACAGTCTAGTTTCCTGAGTTCTTTATATATTTTGGATATCAGACCTTTGTCAGTTGAGGGGTTGGTGAAGATCTTCTCCCAGTCAGTGGGTTGCCTTTTTGTCTTAGTGACAGTGTCCTTTGCTTTACAGAAGCTTCTCAGTCTCAGGAGGTCCCATTACTCAATGATGCCCTTAATGTCTGTGCTGCTGGGGTTATACATAGGAAGTGCTCTCCTGTGCCCATGTGTTGCAGAGTACTTCCCACTTTCTCTTCTATTGGGTTCAGTGTGTTCGGACTGATATTGAGGTGTTTAATCCATTTGGACTTG
>NW_026068076.1:889220-931179 GCF_014885135.2 Alexandromys fortis | reverse complement strand
TCCTTGGACTTCCCACAGGGCAGGGAACCCTGATTGCTCTTTGGGCTGACGAGGGAGGGGGGTTTGATTGGGGGAGAGGGAGGGAAATGAGAGGCGGTGGCAGGGAGGAGGCAGAAATCTTAAATAAATAAATAAATAAATAAATAAATAAATAAATAAATAAATAAAGATGTAAGAAAAAGCTAACCAGAAATATACTTAAGCTATTGGCCAAGCAGTATTGCAAACAGTATAGTTTCTGAGTGATTATTTTGGGGTTGGGAAGCTGGGAACAAAGCCACAGTCTCTGCCTACAAACAGCTATTGAATATATTGAAAAAGGGTGAGGAGTGTGGACACCCTCCCTGGTCTTGTTTCTAATTTAAGTAGAAACGCTTCTAGTTTTCCTCCATTTAACATAATTATGCCTATGGGTTTGTTGCATATAGTCTTTATATATTGAGTTATGTCCCCTTTATCCGTTGTCTTTCTACATTTCTTGCCATGAATAGATGCTGTATTTTGTCAAAGGCTTTTAATGGATCTATTGAAATGATCCTGTGACTTATTGCCTTGAGTCCCTTTTTTTGGTGAATTACACTCATTGCTTTTCATATGATGAACCATCACTGTAGGCATAGGAAACAGACAACAGAATGACCCTTGATGCATTCTAAATTTGGTTTGCAAGTATATTATTTTTTGCATTTATGTTCATCAAGTAGATTTGTCTATAATTTTCTTTTCTTTTGTGCATTCATCATGCAACTTACATTTTAATAATCAATTCATCAAAAGGAAAGATTTGGAGGAAAAAATAAAATATTTAAGCAAATGAAAATCCATATACAATATAACAAATACCATGAGATGTGAAAATGTAATCCTTGGGGCAAATGTTATTGTCATCAATGTCTACATGAAAACCAAATGTACCACTGAATCTCAAAGAACTAGAAAAGAAGAGCAAACAATCCAAGTTGCTAAAGGGAAAGAAGTAATACATGTGTGTGGAGAAATAAAATGGAGAGTTAAAACATACAAAAGATCATACAAAAACTATGTACCGGTTTATCAAAACACAAAATAATAGGAAAAGTTGTTATCAATGTATTAACTGAAAGGAGTTTGCATAATCTCCTTATTGAGGGAAATTTTAGAGATGTTGCACTGTAAAGAACCTTCTTCATATGATAAAATGCCTTTGGTAAGAATGCCACAGACAATGCCTTTCTACTTGCAAACTGGATAAAGGGGCGGCGTGTCATAGTCATTATTTTTGAGTATTGTCTTGGATGGTGCCTTGAGAATAAAAATGGAGGGAAATAAATGCTGCAGATTGGAATGTAACGATTTCTGCATAGACTTGTTTAAAACTGCTTAACACATGACAATGCTAAAATGTAGTGTGTGAACTCAGTGAGGTTCTCAGATTGTTGATTGTTCATTAAACAAAAGAAATTGTTTCTGTGCATTGAATGCAATATTTTTAAAGTATCTCCTTAAATTTATATCATTCAGGAACTCAACGTGATTTTACTTATAAAGAAAGAAAAGAAGGTCTTTAATTAACAAAGAGTCATTTTGTGTTAGAGCAGCCCTTACTCCATAGGACACTGTACTTGAAAGTGAGGACATGTGGGGAGACACAGGAAGGAAACCAGTGAAGGTGGAGTCATGATCAGAGTTATGTCATCACAGTCAAGAATTCCAGAGGCTTCCATAACCACAAAATGTTTACTTAATGCCATCAGAAGTAGCATGACCTTCTGACACCTTGATCTGAACTTCTATACTTTGAAACTCTGAGAGAATAACTTGTAATTGATTCAACAGATACTTGGTATTTTCATATTACAGCCTCAGAAGACTAACATCCTAGAAATATAACTTGAATAAAGAAATTATAACATTCCTTCCACACTGGTATTTTAAAATCTAAATCTCCATAATATTTTTTAGTATATGTATAATTTCTAAATAAAAATCTATAGAAATCACTCTAGGAAACATTAAGCAAAATTAGTCGATTCCATGTTCTATTTCTATAAATTTATCTATAGATTCAATATAATCCCAACAAAATTCAGGTGTTTTGAGATTTGTTTATTTTATTTTTGCACTCTATGGGTGGATGCTCCTCCTGCATGTGTGTCTGTGTAACACATGGATGCCATGGCCACAGAGACCAGAAGAGGTCATCTGATTCCTTGGATCTTGAGTTATGAGTAGTTGTTAGTCACCATGTGACTACTGGGAATAAAACCTGGAATAGCAACAAGTGCTCTTTCCCTGTTAGCCATCTCTCTTACAGTACTCACACCCAATCTGCACCAAATTCAGTTTAGAAGAGATTTTGACAAAAAAAAAAATGCTAAGATTTGCTCAGAAAATCAGCCTATGAATATAAGAATAATGTTGAAATAGGAGGCTCACATCATGGAAACAAACACTTCAGAGTTGGTGTCAGATGAATGAAGAGGTCAGAGAAGCATAGTAGAGCACCTGGAATTAGATAATTATTTATGCAAACTAAGAGAAATGAAAGAATAGTTATTCAAAAGATACAGATGAGAAAATTGGTGAAACACAGGGAAGAGAGCATAAAGGAATAATTGTACCTTTATTCATATCATAGCTCAGTGTTTACTTTCAAATATAATATATAAAAATGAAAATTAACCTCAATGTTTATAGAAGACAGTACAATATATACAATACACCCCCTCTTGCTCTCTCTCTCTCTCTCTCTCTCTCTCTCTCTCTCTCTCTCTCTCTCTCTCTGTGTCTCTCTCTGTGTGTGTGTGTGTAGGTGCAAGGTATATGGTTTATGTGCATGAATGTGTGTGCCTGTGCCAATACAAATGAAGAAACCCTTTGTGTGATAATACAACACACATATCTACTCACCCCAGATAGGGAGTGAAGGGACACTAACCCACTTGAACATGTGATGCTGACAGGACTTGTCCTTCTAATCATTCCCTCTGCCTTGCTAAAAAATGTTAGATTGCTTTCCTAAAGCTACCCACCAAAGTCTATTCCCTTATTTGGCAACTTCTTCCTCTTGAGGCTGATAACCATAGTCTCACAATAAGAATCCCTCTTTGGCTCACCTAATTAACACGCCCAGTTAAAAGTAAACACCTCATCTTAACACAGGATTTCCCCCTTTACCTTTATAAACTGCCATTTGGCTATGTGCCATGTCTGTCTCCTCTATCTAGAAGCAGTTCTTTGTCCCTCTGTGACAAATATCCTTCCTCTGTCCCTTGTCTCCTTCACCTTCTCCCTTGTCCTTTATCTCTTTTACATTGGTGTCCTAGCCCATTCAAACATATGACTCCCATTTTTCTCTTTGTAAGAACAACACCTACAAGGTCATTTGCTGCTGTTTTGTGCTTGAGTCAGAAAGCAACCACTTTAACCCAGGTGGCTGGGTGTGGTTTTTTCTTAATCTGGGGTCTGGAAGGGAGCTCCTGCTGTGCAGGATTTCTTTTCAGGGAGTGTACAACAGTCCATCTAAAGTATAGATATCACCGAAGTCCAACTTGAAGAACCATGAGTTTTACTGTGGTTTCTTAGAGGAATATGGGTGAAGAGTTACTTGAAACAGAAAAGACTCAAAAACAGCTTATCACCAAATCCTACACCAGCATAACTGACAGCTCACAAAACCTGGGAAACTGGATCATACCGCACAGCCTGTAGGACATTTAAAAGTTTGGAAAGTTCATTCCAAGTAACTTAGTCTGAACCTTTCAGGCAGCTCAACTGGTTTCTGCTTCTTCTAGGAAGTTATTTGGTCTCAGAGACTTCTTTGCAATTTGGTCTGTGTGGGAGTGACTTTATTTATTTATTTATTTATTTATTTATTATTTTTTTATTAAAGATTTCTATCTCTTCCCCACCGCCGCTTCCCCTTTCCCTCCCCCTCCCCCGCTCACCTTCCCCTCCCTCTCCAGCCCAAAGAGCAGTCAGGGTTCCCTGCCCTGTGGGAAGTCCAAGGACCACCCACCTCCATCCAGGTCTAGTAAGGTGAGCATCCAAACTGCCTAGGCTCCCACAAAACCAATAGGTGCAGTAGGATCAAAAACCATTGCCATTGTTCTTGAGGTCTCAGTAGTCCTCATTGTCCGCTATGTTCAGCGAGACCGGTTTTAACCCAGGCTTTTTCAGACCCAGGCCAGCTGGCCTTGGTGAGTTCCTGATAGAACATCCCCATTGTCTCAGTGTGTGGGTGTACCCCTCGCGGTCTGGAGTTCCTTGCTCGTGCTCTCTCTCAAATAAAGGACATTGAGCCTATAATTCGGGTTCTTAGAAAAGCTAAATAAGAAGGAGAACCCAAAGAAAAACATTAACCTTCATCAGGCGATGAAAGGAGACAAGAGACAGAGACAGAGACCCACATTGGAGCACCGGACTGAAATCTCAAGGTCTAAATCAGGAGCAGTGGGAGTGACTTTTAACAGTCTTGGGGAGGTAGGGAACTAGAGAATCTGTTCAGTTTCAGGGACTTCCTGAAGCTATTCTGAATTGTTTATCTTCTGACTCAAGAAGCTTCCTGTAGGATGGAATGTTTCAAACTTGGAGGAAACTATTACACAACAAGCCAGAGCAAGCTGTCCAGGATCTTCTTTTAATGTTTCCTGTTACTGTCTTGATGAAGGGTCTCTCACTGCAATGGAAAGCTGTCATTTCAACTCACTGGCTCCAGTCAGGGAGTTCTCAGGATCCACCTATGTGTGCTTGCCAATGCTGAAAGGCAAACTGTGGCATGCCCAGCCATTTTTACATGTCTCAGGAATGCAAACACTGATCCTCACCCTTACAGAGAAAGTACCTTCCACCCACTGAGCTACCTCTTCATGCCCCAAAATATTATATTTAAAAGAAATTTAAGTGAATTGAATGCTAAACCCCTTTTATTTAGAGATACTGTTTATAATATAAAAATATAAACTACAATCTTATAGATACATATGTGTGACAAATATCTTCATGTAAGCCTATGCATATATGTGCGAACAACATACTGCATATACATAAATTTGTTTATAGTATTCATATGTATATGATATTTATGATAGTATTTCAAAATAGAGGAGGAACTGACTGTATCCTAAGTCTTCTTGAAAGGTGTTAAATATGTTTAATCATCATAAATATGCAGCTCTAAGCAAAAAATAATGAGTTCTTTCACACAGAATAGTGCATTTAAACACAATGATTTGTCAAGGGTATATGACCTGGCAGTGCCATCACAGTCTTCGCTGGTAGGAATATCAATGCCTGTGGTAACAAGCTATTTGGTTATCTTCCATGATATTAAAAATACACCTACTCTCTCAGCAATGCCTACAATGCATTAAAGTTTGTTTCTAAAAATAAACATGTAAGACAATTCAGGGAAGCTTTGTAAATAGTCTAAAGTGGATGTAATCTAAATGTCCTCAGTGGGAGAATGGATAAACACATTGAGATGAGTATACAGAAATGGAGGTCTGGGTGGTGGGAACAGAGAGAGAATGCAGGGAACTAGGATGAGGGCATGGAGGGGAAACTGCAGTCAGGATGTAAAACAATTAAAAATAATTTTTTCTAAAAAAGTGAATCAATTTAGTGGGTCTCTTCCTTTCTCTGACTTAATTGAAGCTTCACAGAATTCACGCCCTTTATGACAGACTAATCCAAAATTATGCACCCAAATTCATGTGTTTCTATTAAATGGAATTGCTTGTTCCTTTATCGTTTATGTCCAGCATGTAGAGTGCTTCACAAGCTTCCCTATTATATTATGATTACATACTCCATTTAACTACAGGGCACAATGAACTCTACCTGTGTATGGTTGTAGCTTCTTCTACTTTTTCCTTGCCTGCAATTTTGGTTGATTAGCAGTTCCAGCTAGTCCAAAGTTATTTTCTTTCTCTAGATAATTTATAAGGATTAAAATCAGCAGAGGTCCAAGGGCTGGATAAAGAAAATATGGCACATTTTGGCAGGATGTCAGTCTAAATACGTTCTCAATATGTAAGTGTTTGCTCTTAACAATGAAATGAGGTAAGGGAAAATATCTACTTCAGTAACTGCTGGTAGAAGGAGAGGATTAGGTTTGAGAGTTAACAAAATAGTGTAGGTCATGAATCCATAGCAACGAAGAAACTCTCCTGTTGGAAACAGGCTAAAACAGCTTTTTACAGAAGCTAATTATTAGACTGTAGAACACCTGCAAATTGCGGGGCATTGTGGCTACGTTGTAGGCAAGGATTTATGAAAGATGTGGTATATCAGACTACCATAGATTTGAAGATGCTACTAAGAATCATACAGAGTGGGGGCAGTTGGTAGCTGAGCTTGTGTGATACTGAATCTGCTTCTCTTGTAGCTCAGCACAGAGATGTTCAATATCTTACCACTTTAATTAAGTGGATAAAGACTGTGCATTTGAGACAGTCTCTCAAGTGGCTGTCATCTTGAATCGACATGGGTCATTACACACAATTGATGTTTGTGAAATGTTTTCTATCATTTACAATGGAGAACAAAAACATTTCTTTTATGTTTTACTTTTAGTACCAGCCAAGCTTTTTCAATCCTTCTTTTAAACATTTGCCAAATCACTTTCTCCTTGCTCTCCCTATCACTATTACCTTTGTTTAGAACCTATCATTTCTAATGAGTATAATAACCCAAAATTTGTATTTACCCTATGTTATTTATTTCACAATACTGCAAATGACAATGAAGATAGTTGTTTTGGCTTCATGTCTGTTTTGATACAATATCTTTACCAGAAACAACCCCAGGGATAAAGGGTGTATTTTTAGCTCACAAGTTATAGCCTGTCATGAGGGGGCAGGATGCTGGGGAAGCTAGTTAAATCCTTGTTCCAGAGTAAAGCAAGAATAAATGTATCACACACGCTTGCTTTTTGCATTTTGCTTGATTTCTCCACTCTTATAGTGACTCTTGAACTAAAATATAAAGTCACCCACAGTAATCTGTATCTTCCTATATAAATTAAGACAATCCTGCCATCTCCAGATGTGCCCACGTGCTAACCTAATGTGGGCAATCCTTTAATGATGCTCTTCTAAGGTTCTTCTAGGTTGTGTCAACTGAACAGTGAAGCTCACCTTCACAATAATATGCAACTACTATTGCTTCTCTCACGCCCATTTCCTCTTGTGTTTATTTCCTGTCAGCAGTGTGCTTTTCAATTCCTTAAATGATAAATGATGTAATATTTCTGAATGATGGCAGAGGAAATGGACAGTTAAACCAGTTACCAATATCACGATTAAGTCCAGAAGACTATGCGTTATACCAGCCTCCTCTCTCTGACAAAATTCATCACTCTAAACACAATAGTTTAAAATAATGCACATATATTGCCTCTTATCTTTACAGGTTAGAAGGTCAAAATGGATATCAAGAAATAACGTGTAAGATATTGGTTGTTCTTTACTGTACATTCTAGAGAAGAACATATTCTCTTGCCCCTAAATCTTCTAGAGAGGGTCTTAGTATTTGGCTGTGACCCTCTTCTAACTCCAAAGCCAACAAATGGCACATCAAGTATTTCTGTGTCACTCTGACACTTATTTATCTGATTCCATGTTTAAAAGCTCTTGAAATTTCATCAGCCCATCTAGTTACTAATGCTTCTGATTAATGGCCTTAGTAACCAACCATATTCATAGGTACCAGTAATTAGAATATATACATATTTTGGAAGTATTTATTTTAGACAGGCCACATAAGCTCGCAGATTCTAACCAAGATTTAATCACTAAATAATTTTAGGAGCTCCCTGTGACATAGAAATTTGATTGTGTGGCACTTTTTCAAAAACATCAATGATTTGATATTTTCATTAAAAGTGTGAACTGATAATGTTTTTCCTAATCTGGATTTCACATATTTCACCACTCCCTACTTTGTGTTGTGCTTTTCACAACTTCACTGTCATATACACACAAAGGTCTTTCCCTGACATCCCTGGATTTCTGTAACTTCTGTAATGAATGTGATAGTGATAAGGTATAGATAATTTTCATAATACCTGTGGTTTCTTTATCAAAAAATTCCATTGATTATTCAAAGATGAAACTCAGGTGATGATCCTATCATGACATTATCTGAGGTCAGTGTTAGAAAGGACATGTTTTCTACCTCTACTCCTTTAGAATTATCTAGTGCATTTTCTGTCCTCTTATTTTTATTACATATGTAAGTCATTTGCTGGAAACTAGCCTATATTTCTGTAGGAAGCCCACCTCCAGAGGCCAGGACAGAATCCCGAATCTCTGATAAGACTACCCCCACCCCACCCATGCCTGCTCAGTATAATACTAGTCACCCCTCTTCTCCTTGTCACAGCATCACAGTCTGACACCAACTTGATGGGTAACCTAGACTGAAAAAGACAAACATGGCATGTACACTTTTTTTTTTTTTTTCTGAGACAGGGTTTCTTTGTAGCTTGGGAGCCTGTCCTGGAACTAGCTCTTGTAGACCAGGCTGGCCTCAAGCTCACAGAGATCCTCCTGCTTCTGCCTCCCAAGTGCTTGGATTAAAGGTGTGTGCCACCACCACCCATCTTGGCATGTGCACTTTTCTAAATGAATATTAGCTGTAATGGATAACCATGCAGCAATCCACTGATCCATAGATGCCAGGTAACAAAGAGAGCTCAGGGGGGACATTAGTATTTCCCTGGGAAAGAAAAAAAGAAGAAAGTTTGTGGGTGGACTGTGAGCAGGTAGAAATGGGAACAGGTGGGGGTGGGGTGGGGATGAGAGCACTGAAAGAGTCAACTTGAAAGCGGGGTCCTTTATGGATCAGCTAGAAATCTGGTGAAAGGGAAAGTCCCAGGATCCTACAAGGATGAACCCAGGTAAGACTCCTAGCAACAGGAAATAATTAGCCTGAACTGACCCCCTCCTGTGGCCACCATCTGTGACCAATCAGTGGGAGAATTGGTACACTGACCTATCCAAATAACTTTCAACATACAGTAGGTCTGGCCTATGGGACATAGGAGATAAGGTTGACACTGAGATTGTGGGAGTGGCGACTAGTGGTCAAGCCTGATACCTATGCCATGAGTGTGATCCTCCCCTTGACACTGTCTGGTGCACCAGGGCCCAGGGGCTAGATGATCCAGAAACTTGGAATAGAATCAAACAAGCCTGGAGAAAAAAAAAAGAATTCAATGCAATGATGCATAATAATATTGTGCTATACTCACAGATTGGTGCCATCAACGAGGTTTCATTCAGCAACTGGTGGAAGAAGAAGCAGATCCACAGCCAAGCATTAGGCCTAGCTCAGAGAATCCTACTGAAGACAGGGAGAAAGGATTATAGGAGCCAGCAGGGTCAAGGACATCACAAGAAAACCTATAGAGTCAACTAACCTGGGTTCATAGGAGCTCACAGAGACTGAGCCTACAAACAAGGATCCCAATGGGATTGACTTGACACTCTGCATATGAGTGAGGGTGTATAGTTTGGTCGTTTTGTGGAACTCCTAACAGTGTGAGCAAAAACTGTCTCTGTGTCTTTTGCTGGCTCATGGAAACCTATCTCTCATAATGAATTGCCTAGTCTTAATACAAGGAGGGAGGTACTTAGTCTTACTGTAATTTGACATACCATGTTTTGTTGATATCCATAAGAGGCCTGCTCTTTTCTATACAGAAATGTGGGAGGAGTAGATTGTGTGGAGGGGACAGAGGAGATGTGGGCAGGAGGGATTGGGAGGAGAGGAGGAGGATAAACTTTGGACATGTGTGTGTGTGTTAATTTATCCTAAAATTAATTAAATGATATATTCTTGAGTTTGTTTCTTTTTCTTTATTGTTACCTGTTTTCAGATTTTGACAACTTTAGAAAATAATTTTAGGCAACTCAAATGGATGAAAATATTATATGAATTAATGAGACATACGAGATTAAGAAAAAAAACAACAACAACCGTGGCTCTTTGTCCAGAGATATCAGGATGAAGAAGTTAGCCACTAACACCAGTATCAGACAGAGAAAGGTAGAATGGAAGAGCTCAAAGATGGAATGGGAAAAAGGTGGAGTGGAAAATATTCACTAAGGGAATGTTTGTAGATTAAGTACCTGTCAGATTGACATTTTTGGCTTTAGAATGGTGCACACTGTCAGATGCAAGACATCACACACAATGGTGTGGAGAGCATATTCCACCTTTTGGTTTGGAAGTGGAGAATCAAAACAGGAAAAAAAAATGTGACTCAAAAGTAAGGAAACTGGAATTTCTTGGCCAAATATTCCCTCTTCTTCGCTGATGGCCACAGAGAGATTGTTCCATTTCTAAGTTTATTTCTGCTAAAACTGTGTCAGGTTTCTGTTTTTATGCATGGAGTAGACATTTCCATTATTCATGTATATTGATACTTTGTTCAAGTTTCTGTCGTGGTTATTCTCTAGCTTGCGAAAATCTAGCTAGTGCAGTGAAGGTTAATGACAGAGACACTGGCTTCTTATTCATCCCATCAGCCAGTGAAGGGATGTCTTGAGTGTCCTTTTGTAGCTTCCCAAAAATCATTTGAGGAAAAGAAGTTGTGTGGATACATTTAAGATTCTAGACAGAATTCAGTGGCCTGTCATCATGATTACTGCATGAAAATATCACAGATATTTAGCAGTTTTTATAGGGTGCCTAAGGATTGGGAGCCCTAATTATCCAACCAAGGGGACAGCAAATTCCAGACGCCATGAGAATAATCCCAAGAGATTCGGGTAGCTGTTTCCTTAAGGTGATTCCCAGTCTATTCTACCTTGCTATTCCATAAACTCAAATGTGGCAAGAAAAATGTCAATAGGAAGGATGAACATCTCCAGTGAAAAGAAAATCTCTAAAAAGTGAGAATGCATAACACTACTTGTGCCAATGAGTTGAGATTGAACTCTTTTATACATAAGACAGAGTGGGTCTCATTGGTCACGTTCCACAGCATAGAGTTAGTGATGTGTTTATTATAGGCTTTCTTATCTGTATGGATCTTTCAAAGGAGAACACAGTTCTGATTCCCTGACTGTAAAATGTCAGTTATTTCCCAAGACACAGTGTCAGAAAAATCAAGGGTGACCTCACTTTGCTGCTTACAGCTCAATTGAAATTTTCAGATTTAAGTGATTCACAAAATGAGGATATTTGTGTAGAAATAAGTCTTGGAACATGTATGAGGAATTAGTGTGAATGAAACAGGACACAAGTGTTCCAACATTAGGGGAAACAACATTTAGTAGTGTTGCCTAAAAATCTAAGATGAACAATCATTCTCAGTTTAAGGTAGAAATAAAGACTGACATAGATGTGTTATGAATTTGGTCCTCTATTCATATCTTTCAGGTGCCACACCTTTGTCTGTTTCTCTAAGAGTATTTGTTGAATTCAGGAGTTACCACAATCAATATTGTAATAATGGAATCATTTTGTAGAAAAATGTTTTATTATACATGGAAAGTGAATTCAGGGCATGCGTCCCTGAAGTTTCAATGCTGCATTTGGTGTCCCATATCCAAAATACTGAGAGTCAGGAACACCTTTTTAATGTCTCTACCAAGAGATGAATACTTTGGTTCACAATCATAAACAGCCTGTTTAGGAAGATTTGGGAAAAAAAATACCCAATATTTAAAAGGAAGATTTGCAGAGTAATGGGGACCAGCAGAATCCAGCTTTACTAACTCTCTGCCAAGGCTCAGGTCAGTTGCCTCAGTGTAGTGAAATGACTTAGAAAATTTCTGGTCTAAGAAGTACAGGATGAGTTCACACTAGAGTTGTTTAAATCATGTGTTTATTACTTTTTGTGCTGCAAAGTTTTCAGCTTATATACAGACACAAACAAAGGCAAATCTCTGAGCTTGAATTTCTCAGGGTCAAAAAGCAGATCAGAGCTGTCCTAACACTGTCAGCATCTTTATGGCCCCAGGAAGGCATGGCTAAAAGGACTTGTGGACAGCACTAAGAGGCAAAAAGGCTGATTTAGGAGGCTTTAAATTCAAACAAGGAAGAAGGGTGCATAACCTATATTCCTAGGTTAAAATCCTGTATTGATAACTGAAGTGAGGGCAGATATAGAGGGTTAATAGCTGTTTTAGGGTTAGAGTGAGGGTCAAGTGAGGCTAGTACTTTCTCAAGTTAGCTATGGGTGAATTTGGGACATTCAGTCTAGTTATCAGGAAGGACTCCTCTCCTGAAAATGCTCTGCCTAATAAAGGATAACTGTAAGGAAATGGCTTCTAAATTTATCTCAGGGAACAAAGTGGAGATTAGGCTGTAGGAACCAAGGTTTCTGACTATGTGACTAAATTCTTTTGCTAGAGGACTCACGGGGTAGGGAAAATCACCCAATAAGCAAAAGAACAAAGCAGGCTGTTATATATCAATGGTCCTTTTGGGACAAATAGACCCAATTATAAAGCATATCCCAGTATATATTCTATATATCAAGGTAAATGAAAAGTAATCTTATCTCTGACCATATACAGATATATATGCTACAGAGATACAATCACGAGATTATATGTACACATAACATGAAATTACACACTATAGTATGTTGCAGGTAACTGCCTATTGGTCCTGGCCACCCGGAACCAAAATAACCACACAAAAACTATATTATTTAAAGCACTGCTTGGCCTATTAGCTCTAGCTTCTTATTGGCTAACTCTTATATTAATTTAACCCATTTCTATTAATCTGTGTATCACCACGTGGCAGTGGCTTCCCAGGTAAAATTCCTAGCATCTGTCTCCAGCAGATTCATGGCGTCTCTCTGACTCTGTTTTTTTCCTCCCAGCATTCCATTCAGTTTTCCCCACCTAGCTCTGTTCCCCTATAGCTCTTCTATAGATCCAAATCAGTTCCTTTATTAACCAATGAGAGTAACCATATACAGAAGGACCTCCTACACCAATAGGTATTGGGGAGACACCAAGCTGCTTCAGCAAAAGTAAGCAACAGTTTTCAGAATCGATATTCCTGCAGACTTTGTCTGGATAGAATTGACCTCCATCAGATAGTCATTCTTCCAGTGGGTTGACCTATGAACACTAGTTGTCACTGACTGTATCTCTCATGACCCTTTACAGTGGAGAGAACTTAATATATAAAGTCTGATTGAGAATATAGGAAATCCTTTCAATAATTTTCCATACCTGCATAGAGGAGAGAATAGTATCAGAGGTGAATTTCCTAAAGGCATATGGCTAATACAAGTCCATAAGTAGAACTTGATTTATTGCTGAGACAGTATACTATGTGACCACAAAGACTAGCAGGAATATTGCTGGCCAACAAAGGCCTAAAAACTTTGCTAATTTTAAACTAAAGATGTGATTTGTCATTATAGAAAAAAAACATAAAATTATAAATTTTAAAATTGTAAAGTAAAAAAAAATAGATTAAAATTAAAAATTATAAGATTATGGACAAGAAAAGTTGTATTTTAAAAGTATCAGTGTCTTGTGAATTCTTGTGTGATTATACTCTGTGGGATTAGTCACTTTTCCAACATAGACAAATCAGCCCTGAATAAATGGCTCTATTTTGACAAGATTGGGAATTACTTTTTGATTATTTATGCTTCTTTTCTACTAAAGTTGTAAACAAGTCTAATATTGTCTGCATTCCTCCTTGTTTTTGAACAACAGTGAAGAATGATCACACAGGGAATCATGGGGTTTCCTAAGGAAAACACACATCGCTAAGACCCAGTTGAAGACTTGGGGGCAGTAAGTAAGAAAAGTTGTGAAATCTTTCCAACATGACTATTTATATATGCTTTCTCCACTAAAAGTCTAACTGGTATTGATTGTTCTGGGCATATCAGAAAGGAGAAGATTCTGATAGAATAAATGACTTCAGAGGTTAGCATAAAATGAACCTAATTATTTTGTTAATGATTCACAGGGGCTTCACAAATGCATATCCTTGTTCATTTTTTTTTCCTGGTACAATAGAAGAGTTACTAGGTCTAGAGGCAGATAAGAAAAGTTATGGGAGGGGCAATGGTGGTGCATGCCTTTAATCCCAGCACTAGGGAGGCAGAGGCAGGCACAGCTCTGTGAGTTCAAGGCCAGCCTGATCTAGTTCCAGAAGAGGCCTCAAAGCTACAGAGAACCAACCAAACAACAACAACAACAAAAGAAAAGAAAAAGTATGGGCTGGTTAGCTGTCTTAGTGGGTAAATGTGCTTGCTACCAACCATGATGGCTCAAAAGAAATATGCAGTTCTCGAAAACATATATGGTAGAATTCCATACATGTATACAGATGTTTGCTGGGATTTGAAGGGGATCCCAGCATGGAATCAATATTAAACTAAATAACTAAATTTGCTTAAAGAATCACAAAGGAAACAATATTTTACAGTTGAAAACAATATCTCTCTGAGAGACATTTCAGTAGATTGTCTGCCAGCCCATACCTTCCCAAGGACATGTGAGGAGCAAGGGCTTGGGAAGTCCTATAAGTGTAGCCCAGTCTTGCTATCTCTTCACCAGAGGACACTGAATTCTAAAACCATTTATAGCTTTATCTTTCTGTTTAGATTGTCTAAACAAAGTAATCTTATTTTCCAGAAATATATTTTTCTGAATATTGGAAATCTGGCAGTTTATCTTAATATTGTCAGAAGTGCCAGTTGATGTGTGTGTGTGTGTGTCTGTGTGTGTGTGATGTGTGGGTAGAAGTCAGGGTACATCCTTGGGCATTAGTCTTCTTCACTTTCCACCTGTTTGAGACATGCCCTTTTATTCCTGCTATTTACAATTGCATTGTTTGCCAAGCTAGCAGGCCTACAAGTGTCCAGAAATTCTCATGTCCCTTCCCCCATGCCCCGGTAGGATTACAGGAATGAAGGCATACAGTGCTGCTTATAGCTTTATGAAGGCTCTGGGGATTCTAACACACACTAAGCCCCCACTGAGCTGTATCCTAGGCCTTCAGTGTGTCTGGTTCATAAGTGTATTTGCAAAGTTGGTGCTCTTCTTTGTATATTTATCTCAATTTTTCTGAATCTTTTCTGTTTTTGATTTTCTGTATTTCAGTTTAAAAAGAATTAGGGTAGAGAAGGTGTATTAATCGATGAAATAAATATTGATATATCAAAAACCCTGTAGTCAATCAATCCTCATTAATATGGCAGACTCACATCCCTGAGTAACTCCAGTTCCAGGGGCCAAATGCCCTACTCTGACCTCTGCAAGCAAGCACATGGCAGCTCCCATCACTGCATAACTCCAGTTCCAGGGGCCTAATGACCTACTCTGATCTCTGTGAGCAAGCACATGGTGTACAGGCATGAATGCAAATAACTATACACATATACAGTTACCATTAATAAAGAAAGTATAAAGAACCTTCCATGTAGCAATAGTACATTAAATGTCAAGGTATTAAACAGGGTTAAAAACAAATAGGTATTGGGGGAGCATATATGTGGCATGAAACAGAAGAAATATGATGACGTTTGTCAGGAATAGCTTCAACATTTAAGGTATGTAATGAGAGTCTGTGCCATAAGTTTGTGAGTTCTCTTTTCCATTTTTGTCTCTGTCGCTCATTCATATGTGGTTTGAGGTAGAACAAATAGAATTTTATGGAGTCTATGTTCTGAGTTTGATTGTCCTTTTTATTGCTGTATCAGAGTTTGTTTTCTCTGGACTGTTTTTGATGGGAAATGAAGGTGTAACAAGTAGTCCCTGTTATCTCTCTGAGAGCATTTCAAAGGTGATGATGGCTCTGAGTGTGAATGAATGGAGGTACAAGACTAGTCTTTCTGGATTTGATCTGGACTCCTTGGTACTCTTGTTGTTCTCTCTCCTGTTGCCATTATCTTCAAACAGTAAAGCACTCCAACTCCACAGTCAACAGTGGCTTTATTTTCTCCTGAATGAAAACTAATAACAAAGAGGAGTTGGTGGTGCTAGCTGAATGTCAGCTAGATTGAATTTCTAATGCCAGTTTCCTCCGGAATTATGCTTTTCCCACCTCTTGCCCCAATCAGGCTCTTTCCCTGTAGGCAGAGATCTTGCTAATATATTTTGTCATGGCTCCTGGACTTTTCTCTTTGAGGTCCTTGCCCATAGCTGTAACCAGTCAGTTCATTTTTGTTTGGAACATCACAAAATAAAGAGGCTATTCATGGAGGGTTTAGCATGATGCTAAACATAGAAGTTTATACTGCTGCCCCACTTTTGATTTAAGAAAATCCTGTCCTGGGACACTAGGGATTATTTTGCAAGTGCTAACCTTTTCATTGGTGTTGTCATTATTATTAAAATTAGATGCACATGGGCAAATTCTGAGGCCAGGAAAATCTATTGCAGAGACTAAAAATAATTACTTATATTATCCAGGGACATGATTTAAAAAAACCATATTCATCAAATTCTTCAGTTATAGTTCTGATGTATTTATGGAATAAACTGTTTCTTGGCTATTTGGTGAGTTTGGTACTAAAGTTAAAGTGATACTTTAATGTTAAATTACTTGAAAAGACATCTTGGTTAGTGCCACAGAGTTACAGACACTCTGATGACTTTATTTACCATGCCATTTCATTTACCTCTGTTAAATTGTAAATGTTAATAATTCTAAAGAGATAGACCCTAATTTGAATATAAAAAGGGGGAAAACAAACAAATTAAAACTAAACATATATAAGAGAAATGATGATAAAGTTAGGAAGAGGCAATGCATTTGATGTAACTTCTAGAAATGTCCTTCAACCTCCCTGTGAGTAATAGTTTGCAGCAGTGGAGAATAGAAACAACTGCAGCATTGTCTATGTAGCAGCTACTGTGAGTGCAGATGTAAAAGAAGTTTAAATCCTGTACCATATTTCAAGACTTAATTTATTTTACTAATATTTTTAAAAATAAATTTTATAACATATAGTGTCTATAAAATGTCATAATGACTTTGTGTTTATTTTTCTTTCATCTTTGTTTTTAGTGATGGAGATACCACCAAGTGTCTTGCATTTTCTTCTCCCTTGGAGTGCTTCAAGTGGTTTATCAGCTAACTTCGAAGTATCAAGTACATCTCCATTCTCTTGAGTTTATATAAGGCTACACACATATTGTGGACATAGGAAGGGCAGAGTACTTTGGATGATTGAATGAAATAAGCCCACCAAAGGTTCTGGTATTTCAACACATGGTTCCTGGCTGTTGTTACTGTTGGGGAAGATTGTGAAGCCTTTTGGAAGCAGAGCCTTGTTGAAGGAAGTGTAGGCAGAGTTTTTCCTGTCCTGGTAGTCATTTCCCAAATAACCACACAGAGAAAATATTAATTATAAATGCTTAGCTGACAACTCAAGCTTATTGCTAACTAGCTTTTACAACTTGAATGAAAACATTTCTTTTAATCTCCATTTTGTCACATAGCTAGTGTCTTTACATGCTTGCTCCTTCTGCATTTGCTGGCATCTTCTCTGACTAAACCCCCTTCTTTCCCAGTATCCCCTCTGAGTCTCACCCAATCTCTCCTGTCCAGCTATCAGGCAATCAGTTTTTATTAACAATGACAGCACCACACTTTCACAATGTACAAAAGGATTCTTCCACAGCAAGGAAGTGACATCACTGGTGACAGCTTTAATACTTTATGGCCTTATGTTACTTCTGTTTACTCTTAATACTTCATATTTGCAGATGAAGAGAGATCTTTTCATTTCCTGCTCCAGCTGTCTGTTATCCGTTCCCTCCAATGTTATGTACTCTCCCTCCTAAACCCTGAGCCTAAATAAACTCTTCAATATGTTGTTTCTGGCAATGATAGTTTATCACAGAAGCAAATGAAGTAATACAAATCCCAGTGTGTGCCACCCTTTATTTCTATACTCCAAATTTTGTCTTGACCCATTGCCACTAAAAATAAAAACTATATTTCTAATCTCAAATATAGTTGAAACTTTTATGACTAGAAATATTGATCTAAGATTCTTGGAAGCCTCTTTTAAATCATCAAAATAATGTGTGGAAAGCAACATTTTTCTGATCTTCTCTTTATCCTTTATATTAAACTTTCAGGTCAGCTCTGATGAACTGAACTTCAGTAGTTACTTTGGTCTTGACACTAGAAGCCATACAATGGGACAGCCCTTAGTCACTAAGAGATGAGCGTGTTAAATCCACGAATGCATAAAGATAACATGACAGACAAGATATGTCAATGGAGGCCACTTACTCATTCTGGCCATTCGGTAGTTTAGACCTGAAATAACCACACAGAAACCAAATTAATTAAAACACCGCTTGGCCCACTAGCTCTAGTTTCTTATTGGCTAACTCTTACATATTAATTTAACCCATTTCTATTAATCTGTGTATCACCATGTAGCTGTGGCTTACTGGGTAAAGTGCTGGTTTCTGTCTCCAGCAGGGCTACAAGGCTTCTCTCTGACTTGCCTTCCTTCTCCCAACATTCAGCTTTGTTTTCCCCACCAAGCTAAGTTTTACCTTGCTATAAGTCCAAAGCAGTTTCTTTATTAATCAGTGGTAATCACAGCATACAGAGGGAAATCCCACATCAAAAATGACCATAGTAACTTCTTTTTTTTTAATTTATTAGATTTTTAAAAAAAAATACCAATCCAAATTCTCACTCCCTCCTCCTCCTCACATTCCCTCCACATAACCTCCCACCCCACCCCCATCCAATCCTCAGAGAGGGTAAGGCACATTGCCTTGTGGAAGTTCGAAGGCCCTCCCTACTATATCTAGGCTGAACAAGATATACATCAAAAGAGAATAGGATACCAAAAAGCCAGTACATGCAGTAGGGATAAATCCTGGTGCCATTGCCAGAGGCCCCTCAGTCTGTCCCTGTAATTCAACTGTCAACCACAATCAGAGGGACTAGTTTAGACTTATGCTTGTTCCTTCCCAGTCCAACTAGAGTTGGTAATCTCCTATTAGCTCAGTGGTTGAACCCATCATGGTCTCTACCTCTTTGCTCATATTCTCATTCCTTCCACTCTTCAACTGGACTTTGGGAGCTCAGTCCAGTGTTCTGATGTGGGTCTCTGTCTCTGTTTCCATCAGTTGCTGGATGAAGGTTCTATGGTGATATTTAAGATATTCATCTCTGCTTAATGCGAGATGACATCTTTGAGTGTGGAAAACATGAAATTTTAGTATCGCATTACTTTAAGTCTAATGCAATTGCTAACTAATAGGGAGATGATTAAAGATGTGGGAGTCCCCTCTGTGTGCTGTGATTACTATTAATGAATAAAGAAACTACTTTGTACTTATAACAGAGCAGAACTTAACTAGGCAGGGAAAACTAAGCTGAATGCTGGGAGAAAGAAGGATGGAGTTGGAGGGAAGCCATGGAGCCACCAGAGACAGAAGATGGGAACTTTACCTGGTAAGTCACAGCTACACAGTGATATGCAGATTAATAGAAATGGGTTAAATTAATAAATGTGTTAGCCAATATGAAGGTAGAGCTAATGAGTCAAGCAGTGATTTAATTAAAACAATTTATGTGTGATTATTTTAGTTCTAATCTAGCCAGGCAGCCAGGACCTGAGCAGCCTCCTCCCTGCAACAGTATAATTCACTTGCATATCTATATGCAACACAAAAGGGAAAAAAAAAACACATGACACTATTTGCTCTTGTATCTTACTACCTGTTCTTTATCTAATTGTTTAAAAGAAATAAAAATCAAATCTTAATGAGAAACTCATGAAAGTAGGTTAGCATGCAGACATCGTGATACACATTCTGTCCTTCCAAATTGATATCTTTTAGGCTTTATAGCCCAGAAACTATTCTAATTTATGTTTTTCATTATCTTTTTTCATTGAATTTTCTTCTCTCATGTGGCCTGAAATACTATTACTTCCAAGAGCATCATTTTGACTTTCCCTTTGTTCATGACAGATGTCCTGAGTAAGTTCTTCAACTGGGAATCTCAAATATTATGTTTATGGTTTGAGGTCAAAACCTGCATGTCTATCACTGAAATGGATGATTCTTCTACCCTACATCTTTTAAAACTTTGGGAATCATGAGGTGTCTGAAGCACTTAATTATGCATTTATCCTCTGGCACAGCCTCCTTCATAAATTTCTGTTACAGAAGCCTCCACAGTGATTATTTGTAATACTTTCTTCTTTAACCTGTGATTTTGAAGTTTAACTATTTCTCTCCCATCCATTCTTCTATGATCTCTTGATTGTACCACAGAAATGGAGGATGGCCACACTGCTTGCAACCTATCTAACTGCCTGTTGAGTTATAGCAACCATCATTATGGCAACTTATTTCATATTTGTATGGATCAGGTTCCACTCAAGCTCATCATTTCAATGTCAATTTAATATTTCAAAAAATACCCCAAAGGAAATATGATAGGAAAATATACCCCAAGATCATGCTTGGTTGCTAATCTCCTACAGACCAAAGCTCATACTCTGTCATGATTTGAGCATCTATCACAGCTGACCTTTAGTATTATGCTCTAGATATTAGCTGATACAGAACTGCTCAAACATACCATAGCCTTTCATAACTGTTTGAATACTGTTCTTGCCTCTGCTTTAACAACTTAATTGATTCTCCTGAAGAACTAGTGATTTTTCATTTCTTTAGTACCATGAATTCTAGGAGAGTAAAAAATTATTGCATGAACATTATGACCTATGCACCTGTGAATTTGCCTTCCATACTAGACTTGAGTAACCATAAGGACATGGGTGTATTTGAATCATATTTTCCTAAGATTCAATAGTAGATCTTAAAAGAGAGTTTTCTGTCTTTCCCTTTACCAGTTATAAAATGAAAATGAATATAGTCAACTGCCACAGTCCCACTGCAGCCCAGGTTCAGGCCCTGAGAGTGGAAAGAGAAATTGTCACAAAGAAATTAATTGTCCAACCATCACATGAGGTTCACACAAGTGGCTAGCCTCGAATAGTTCCAACTGTGTTTATTTATACATCAAAACAAGCAAGTTTATTTCCTACTAACAAACAAGATTTTTTCCACCCTCCAACACTAACCTATACCAAAAACAAATGTGTCAAATATTTTTCCAACTTTTACAACAAAACATCTTTTAAACAACAAAATCACTTTGCTAACTTGGCCAAATACCGAACCAAGTACATTCTGTCTTTACAAAGCTAAAAGCTGATAAACATAGGCACACATTTCCAAGAACAATAATATTGTTGAGAGCATATTTCCAAAAAGAGGCATGAATAGCCTCAGATTCTGTCAGCATTGAACCAGGACAGCTTCCAGGGTCTGATGTTACAGCTGGCATACTCAGACAAGAAACCCAAGAAGCATCATCAGTGTGGAAAGGTATTTTGAGAAAAAAATGGGGTTTTCAGAAATGATCCTATCTGTGTCTTAAGTATGATTGGCAAAGTGACACTAAAAGCTGACAAGAGAATCGTCAGAACTATGAGAGGGAAGAGAGTGAGACCACAAGTCCCAGCAGTATTGTGCGCTGTCCCGAAGTCCACTGGTCCTTGCCAAGTGAGACTGTCTTATGGGCTTCGCCTCATCTGGAGAGGGATTGGAAAGCACTAATATACTTGTCTGACACTAGGCTGTACAATTCCTAACAGTCAATCTTTAGATTTGAAAGACAGGCAGTCTGTCATGGTATCTAAGACTGTGACTTTCCTTTTAAAATCGATTTTAGAAATTTTTACTGACCAATTACAACACAAAGGACATGCATTCATGGAGATGTACAATAACTTTTGCATGGATTGAGAAACATATCTATGGGTTTTAAAAAAGCAAATCTAGTCACTTACCTTGCTGTAATGACTGTGGACTGCACCCTCTGCCCCTGCAGGATCAGCTTCTATGATTAATAGGGCATTTGACTCTCCATAGAATTTTAAGTTGTTCTTTTCATCTTAGTTTCAAAGTTTGAAGAGGCTGGCCTGCCACTTTTCCTTTAGTCTGCACTGATTGTATTGCTTCTAAGAGGCTACAGTTTTAGCTTTGAAGTCCAGGATCCTGATTTAGACAAAGAAGAGGATAAGAGAAACAGCTTCAGTGGGGTTTTCACTTACAGAACAACCTGACCTGATTTTGAAGCTGTGTGATTGTAGAAGCTAATTGTCAATCTCTGTTAATATCAAATGGATGTGCGGGCCACTGTCCCTCAAAGAGGAGTGAACAAAAACTTCACAAGAGACTCATAACGCTTGCCCATGGTTATCTTTTCAATCAAACTCAGGATCAAAGACTGATTCTTAAAAAAAGAAAGAAAGAAAAAATGGACCATTAACACATCTTGATTCATCCAATCTCAGATGAATCTGTTCTTTCCCACAGTACTTTCCTCCGCACCTGCTGTATGTAGCCTTGTCTCTGAAGAGCCTTTGCCACATCACAATGGAATTGATCCAGAAGTCAGACATCAGGATGGCCTGTAATACTCTAACATTAATCCCATGAATTTCAAGAAAACACACCATTTTCTGACTATATTGTTTTATCTTTAAAAATACCACTAATATCTAAGATTTTACGCTTTTCTATAATATATATAACTTATATATGATATTTATAATTGTTAGACCATTCTAGACTAGGTGCAGTCTTGTACTAACTCTGCATACCATACAACACCTGGGGCTGAAACTTTCTGTCCCCAGATTGTTACTGCTTCTCCAGGGAAAAAATCACCAGGTGCCTCTCAGATATTCATTTATCATTAAAGCTCTTCACTCCGGTGCATCTCTCTCTGGAACAGAGACAACCATGTTTTTCACACACACACACACACACACACACACACACACACACACACACACGTATACATATGTATATATATATATGTATGTGTATATATACATATGTGTATATGTATATGTGTATGTGTATGTGTATGTGTATGTGTATATATGTATATATGTATATATATGTATATGTGTGTATATATGTGTATATATGTGTATATATATGTATATATGTATATATATGTATATGTGTGTGTGTATGTGTGTATTTTATTAAAAATTTCCGCCTCCTCCCCGCCTCCCTTTTTCCTCCCCCTCCCCCCACTCCCCACAACCCACTCCCCTCCCCCTCCCTCTCCAGTCTGAAGAGCAGTCAGGGTTCCCTGCCCTGTGAGCAGTCCAAGGTCCTCCCCCCTCCATCCAGGTCTAGGAAGGTGAGTATCCAAACAGGCTAGGCTCCCACAAAGCCAGAAGAATTTCAAATGGCCAAAAGACACTTAAGGTCATGCTCAACCTCCTTAGCAATCAGGGAAATGCAAATCAAAACAACATTGAGATACCATCTTACACCTGTCAGAATGGCTCAAATCAAAAACACCAATGATAGCCTTTGCTGGAGAGGTTGTGGAGAAAGGGGTACACTCATCCATTGTTGGTGGGAATGCAAACTTGTTTTTCACAATATTTTTATACAATGGCATGTACTTATTTTGTAAGGAGGTAATGAACATTTTTTCAAAAGGCGTTAATCTTAGATTTAGAAGAACTGATGGAATTATTTCAGGCTTGAGTCTTTAGTCAGTTTTGACAATTTACTAGTGGCAGTTTTGTTGTTTAACTATCAGTCTACAGGACTGAAAAATCACAGGCACAAGGAAATTTGGGTATAACGGGCCAAATTTAAAAATAGATTTAACTATATGTGTAATTGCTCAGAAAAAATATATTTTATGATTAGTTGGGAAGAATTTCTAAGAATTAACTTTTTAAATAGAATATTTCCTACTGTTATAAAGATACTTAGTATTTGAATGTCCAGAATGTCCAGTTATTAAATCTTGGATGCTTTATGTAGAAAAAAATGTGAATATATTAAGAACAGAGTAATATTTAAAAGACATGCTTTTTTTAATAGTTGCATCAGTTTTATCTCAGCACATTACATTTGGATGGTAGGGATTTTAATACTTTTTGGTTAAATTAAGATTATCTATACATGCAAATTCTAAGATGTACCTTTATATCTTTTCTTAAAACCCTGAATGTTTATATAACCATACATAACAGCCTTATCAAGACATGCCCATATATATACATTAGTATGCATGTATATGTATTTTTAAATTCAGGCATATATCCTATATATAACGTAAAAAATGATCTTATATTCAGTTCATTTTCTCGACTTAAACAGATCACATGCAACATATTAGTAAACTCTTAGGAATGCACATGACACTAGCTAGTACACGATTTAGCATGTAACTTGGTTACATTAACCATTCAGTGGGCAAAGGACAGAGTAGAATGCTTTGGATACTCTGTATGAAGCCTTTTTAGGAGAATAATGTCAAGGAATTTAACCAGACAGGATTCCATTAACTAAGTGGTTTCTCCTTTGTATCATTATTCTGTTGTGACTTTCTTTGAAAGGGCATACTGTCTTTTGTCGGTGTGACTGAGAAGTTTGCTGTGTGTGGGAAGAACATCAACAGGATCAAACCCTTGTGTCTCTAGTATGTAGGTCCTGGGAATACCAAAGGAGAGGGGAAGAAGATGTAGCAGAGACAATTTTCAGGCTACAGGAACAATTTGAGTTGATTGCTTGATTTAAAAAAAAATGTAAATTAAGGCCGAGTGGTGGGAGTGCATGCCTTTAATCCCAGCACTCGGAGGCTAAGGCAGGCAGCAGATCTCTGTAAGTTCGAGGCTAGCCTGGTCTACAAAACTAGTTCCAGGAAAGTCAGGGCTACACAGGAAAACCCGATCCTGAGCCACTCCCTCTGATACTCAAGAATGTAATTTAATAATAAATTAGAGGTGAGAGAAGGACAAAAATGGGAGACCTTTTTTGGGGTCAAACTCACTTTTAGGATCAAAATGTTGTTTATTTGGCCATAAGTAAGCAGCGAGGAGGGGTAGCCTTAGTATTCCAGAGGGGACAGACATTTGACACTTACTTTGATCTGACTAGAAAGGAAAATTTCAAGTGGAAACATAATGGATATTTCTTTGAGAGTGTGTATTGTGGAAAGGGACAAATTTGGATGGGTACCTCCACAGACGAAGATGAAGAGCTGCTGCTATGTAATAGGTGCCAGTACTAGCCCAGGGAAGGAAATAGAAACTGGAGGAAAATGTGGATATTTTAGTAGAAAAGCTCATAATCTTCAGATCATATTAATCTTTTATTAGAAAGGCTCTCAGAAAAGAGAACATTAGCAGCCATAAACCACCCCATATCAGGAGAGAATGAGAAACCTAGTGCCACCATCCTGGGCAAGCAGGGGCTGCTGTAAGCTCAGCTGGGCAGTGATCTGGCTAGAAAGCAGCTGTGTTATGTTCTGCAGAGAAAGGTTGCAGGCTTCAAACTGCTGGGAAAAGAGGATCTGGGGAGGAATAGATCTTTTGTGCTACAACAGGATTTGGTAAACAATGTAAAGCTGGCAAAGCAAAGAGCATATTTAAGATTGGAAAATGGCCCTCTACCCACTAGGTGTTTCACTGGATAAAACTGTCCATGTTCCTAAGAACTTTGTGATACTGTTATGTCTAGTGGTCAATAGGTGGGAGGAAAATAAGAGCATCAGGGGTCTTTGTGTCTCTTGATTTCCTTCTAGATGTGCAACCAGTGTCACAAAAATTAAATTGTGTATGATTAATGCCCTTAAATTCACTTGTTTTAGATAATATGGTCTAACATAAACCCGTAGAAGGTACCTGATTCAGTGTTGACTTTTGTATTATCCGGAGATGGCAGGCAGGCTGACAACCTGTGAAATTCTCCACATGAAGCTGTCTTGGGGTGTAAAAGAACTACAAAGTTCAAGGGGTCCTTAAAGGGCCAGCTGTTTCAAGGAAATACCCATTCAAATCATGACAAGGGGGTTCGGATTTGAGGCTCAAGGGGACATTGAGGCAGATTATTTTTTTGGATGAAAAATGTATTAAACAAGTAAATTATACTATGGATACAAAGAATATGAAGGGATTCTGAGGAGATTCCAGGCCCACAAGGCTAAATGTGAATCTTCTTTTACAGGTTTCAAAGTGATGGAGAAATCTCATGTCTTGAAGCTGATGAGTAGCTTCTAGTACACCTTTGTAATCATGTTGCCTCTGACATCTTGATGAAAAAGGAAGGAGGTAAAGTTTGGCCCTTTCATTAACGTGCATTCATACTACATCTAGTCCCTCACTTTTTAGGGTCTCAGTAAACTTACTTTGTGGAAGTGAGGATTATAGAATTACAGGAAAACTGTTTTGATAGCGTACCTGTCAATTCCCTGTGGCAGTGGAAACTAGAGTCAGTTATAAGTGTAGAGAAAGAAAAAGTCTGTTGCATGTGTATCTGTGTGGGTTTGTGTGTATGTGTGCATGTGTTCCCTGAATAGCTCGAACATTAACAATAGAAATATGTAAATATTTTCTCAAACAAATATTCTAGTGATTTTGGAAATAGTACCAAAAATTGAAAAATGGGATTGTATAAAATTCTAAAAGTCTTAAGCAGCAAGGAAATTGAGTGATTGAGTAAAAGATATCTCATATAAGAGTAGAAGACCTTTGTTAGGAGTACATTTGACATAATTAATAATCATAATATATAAAGAATTTTTAAACATAACATAAAAATCCAACAATTTAATAAATAAATGGAATAATGAAATAAATGGTCATTTTTAAAAGGGGAAACACAGATGACCAGCAAGCATATGAAAAATATTCAACATACTTATTCAACTGGAAATAAACATAGTAAACTGTAGGAGGAGGGCCCACTTGTTTGTGACAGGTAGTTTAGCCCCGAAATAACCACACAGAAACTGTATTAATTAAATCACTGCTTGGCCCATTAGTTCTAGCTTCTTATTGAATAACTCTTACATCTTAATTTAACCCATGTCCATTAATCTATGCATCAGCATAAGGTCGTGGCCTACCAGCAAAGTTTCAGCATGTCTATATCCAGTGGCTCTATGGTGTCTCCCTCACTCTGTCCTTCTTTTCTCCCAGCATTTAGTTCTGTTTTCCCCACCTACCTAAGTTATGCCCTATCAACAGGCCAAGGCAGTTTCATTATTCATTAATGGTAATCACATCGTACACACATCAGTAAAGGGAAATGCTAATAAGCCTACCACAAAGCCTTTTATAATTTCACAACATCTGACTTGGGATGTGCAAAGTTTACATTACAAACAGTTGTGAAACCAAACAAGGAGGAAGAACAAAACATCTTCAGGTTAATGGGAGACAAAACAGAAAAAAATAAATTTTGCAGGACTCGCACATCAGTAAAACTATATGAAATTTACTCTTTCTCTAGCTTGAATGATCATCATGAAGAAGACAAGCAGTAAATACTGGCAATAATTTAAGGCAGAGAAAACCTTATTCAACACTGATAGGAAGGCAAATGGTCTAACCACTGTGAAAATCAGTTCCAAATTTAAGGCTTCCATACGTCAATGTTACCTCAGTGGGTTTTAAACCAATGGACTATAAGGCAACATAATCACAAAGATGTCTAAAAATGATGTTTATTTTAGCATCTTTTTCAGTAGCCAAGTTTTCTCAACATTATAGCTATATATTAACAGGTAAGTAGATATTTAAAATTCTGTAGGCCACTGTTGAGTAGTATTAAATCATCAAGAATGGAATTAAGATTTGTCTAGAAAATAAATGTAATCAGAAATAGTCATATTTAGCAAAGTGAGTCTGTAAGTCGGATGTTCAAAGACAATAACCTACGTTTTCTCTCATTTGTTCTTCTTAGTAAGCAGATGTTAAAGGGAGGATCCAAAAATGAGCTTTACCAACTGGGCTTTACCAGTGTTTGGCTCTTATCCTCACAGAGACTGAGACATAGTGGACATCTTTTTCCTCTGGTGACTGCATTTAAAAAACAGGCTTGAGTCCTGAAGAGACACATTTTCAGGTTCGAAACTTCACAAGACATGGAACTAATATTCAGATGTCAGAAAAGAAACATAGAAAATGGGGAGTTAGAATATTAATCCCTAGATTTACAAGAGAAAGACTTGTTTCACACTTTTGAAGCGAATTTGAATTAAATACAGGCCAGAAGGATGGTCATTCAGAAAATGGTCATGAGTCATATTTTGAGAAGGCTTAAAAATAGCAAAATCAGAGGACCACAGTATTTCCCATCAGGTCCAATCATGGGCAAGTACATATCCTGACATATTCCTAGCCCACAAACCTCCCACCTGCATGTGATCAAGCACTTCCTGTGCAGATGTATTGAACACACATAGGACTAACAGGAACTTATTATTGTCTGTCTTAACAATCTTTAACCTGCAAAATTTATTTTTTTCTGTTTTGTCTCCCATTAACCTGAAGATGTTTTGTTCTTCCTCCTTGTTTGGTTTCACAACTGTTTGTAATGTAAACTTTGCACATCCCAAGTCAGATGTTGTGAAATTATAAAAGGCTTTGTGGTAGGCTTATTAGCATTTTCCCAGATTATCTATACATTGTGTTAAGTCAATAAAGATACATTAAAAATAGTTTTCCCATGACTAATATTTGAGGTTTACAATGATGGTATGTCATAGGTGGTATTTAAAACAGAGCCAAAATATAGAATTCCTCCTATTCTTATGCTTTTCATGAATCTTTTCTTGCGACTGCTGAAACAGTTCAAATACTCAAAATATTGACCTTTAACTTGGTACATGCTGCCACGGAACTTCAGAAATGAAAAAAAGTAGTTCTTTTTCTTTTGGAGTGATTATTTCTCAATTCACCAGCAGAAGAGACATACTTTTCTCTCCACAGCGTGCCCAGCTTTTATCTGCCACCCCACCATTGAGAGCCAAGGGATTATCTTGTGCATAAGATGCTCAAAGACTCAGAGGTCAACATTGATGACTATGCCACTGCCTGTGAAAAGAAAGGCATCCTATGGTTTGGTACTTATTTGTCCTTCTTAGAGTGACAGCCATGTGGACATATTAATAATCCCAGGGAAGCACAGCTTCAAAACTGCCACTCAGCTGATTCCTTGACAAGGCACCTACTATTCTGAGAGATTTCATCTTCGATAAAAGCTCACCAACACTTGCTTTCAGGTGGTGCCCTCATCCTGCTAGTGAAAATACAGTGTTCTAGCATCCTATGACTCACCACTGCTCTTTAATTCCATTCATTTGTGTCTTTTGCCATTGTGTCAACAACTCTATGTCCATGGTTCTTATTCCTTCAGATTTCAATATTTGGTTCAAAATAGCCTCTATTTTTTTTTTTAAAGGAGGTTGTTTTGCTCTTTGGAGTATTTTCTTTAAAAAGTCTTTTAAGATTTGGTGGTCATCACATTCTACAAAAAATATCTATAAGTGCTCAAGTTGTTGATCAGGAGGTGTGCCAAAGGACTCCCCTCCCAAATCAATACAGGCTCTTGATTTCCTTCCATAACTTATGGCATGAACTTGTTGCTGAAAATATCACATATATTGTTGATAGCGTGCAGACAAAAGAGGTTGTTAGTGACTAGGAAATGACTTCTTGCTTTCAGTGTACTGGTTGTGTTTCACAATACAGGAAGGTCCTATGTAGGCTGCTGGTAGGGGAAAGTCATCAACAATGTTACATAGCTGTGAACCCTGTGAAATACAATTAAGACCAGCCAGGCAAGATACACTCATGAATGCAATACTGGCATTAATGCTATGATGGTAACCAGTTGCTTTCTCTTGATTTAAGGGCAGCTCCACAGAAGACAACATGTGTAGCATTGCAAATATCACAAACCCATGGTTTCGGAGTTCACATACCTCAGGGGTAAATATGCTTGTATTATTCTGATAAATAGACATAGTATCAAACTGCCTTATATATCAATATCTTTATGCCCATATATTAGTACAGCTGTCAGACATAATCAGAGACGTTTACTTGTACAGTGGAGAGTGGTCAGAATGTCAAGAATGAGTATTTGTAGAGTGTTCAGCCACATATAAGACATTTATATCACCACTCCTCCATGAAGGATAAAGTTGAACTCCACTCAGAAGGGAGGCAGAAGCATTGCAATATTCAGGTAACAAGAGTCCTGGAACAGCTAGGCAGTGAAGATGCATATCTTTAATCCCAGCACTTGGAATGCAGAGGCCAACCAATCCCTGTGAGTTTGAGGTCAGCCTGGTCTACAAAGTGAGTTCCAGGACATCCAGGAATACTCAAAGAAATCCTGACTTGAAATAAAATAAAAGAGGCTTGGAGCAAAACAATGTCTTCTAGACATGACAAGACCTCTGTATCTGCAAACTCATAGTTGATAAATCCCTTCCCTAGACTAGAATGTTGCTGGTGTCTTTTTTTTTTTTGTTTGTTTGTTTTTTAATTCTTTTTTTAATTTATTTATTTATTAAAGATTTCTGTCTCTTCCCCACCACCGCCTCCCCTTTCCCTCCCCTCCCCCCATTCAGTCCCCCCCCCCCCCCCAACCCCAAAGGCAATCATGGTTCCCTGCCCTGTGGGAATTTCTAGGACCACTCACCTCCATCCAGGTCTAGTAAGGTCATCCTCGAAACTGCCTAGGCTCCCACGAAACCAATAGGTCCAGTAGAATCAAAAACCCGTTGCCATTGTTCTTGAGGTCTCAGTAGTCCTCCTTGTCCGCTATGTTCAGCGAGACCGGTTTTGACCCAGGCTTTTTCAGACACAGGCCAGCTGGCCTTGGTGAGTTCCTGATAGAACATCCCCATTGTCTCAGTGTATGGGTGCACCCCTCGCGGTCCTGAGATCCTTGCTTGTGCTCTCTCTCCTTCTGCTCCTGATTTGGACCTTGAGATTTCAGTCCGGTGCTCCAATGTGGGTCTCTGTCTCTGTCTCCTTTCATCAAGAACTTCAAGTCTTTGAAGAAAGAAATAGAAGAGGACACCAGAAAATGGAAGGATCTCCCTTGCTCTTGGATTGGATCAACATAGTAAAAATGGCAATTCTACCAAAAGCAATCTATAGATTCAATGCAATCCCCATCAAAATCCCATCAAAATTCTTCACAGATCTGGAGAAGACAATAATCAACTTTATATGGAAAAACAAAAAACCCAGGATAGCCAAAACAATCTTATACAATAAAGGAATGTTGCTGGTGTCTTATAGGGTTTCTATTGCTCTAAAGAGATACCATAACCATGGAAACTCTTATAAAGGAAAACATTTAATTAAGGTGGCTTATTTACAGTTTCAGACAATTATTCTGTTAGAAATATGGCAGTGTGCAAGCAGACATGGTACAGGAGAAGTAGCTGAGAGTCCTAGATCTTGCAGGGAACAGGAAATACACTGAGACACTGGGAAGTATCCTGAGCATGGAAAACCTCAATGCTCACCCCCATAGTGACTCACTTTTTCTAACAAGGCCATACTCACTGCAATAAAGCCACACCTCCTAATAGTGCCACTTCCTATGAGCTTAAGGAGACCAGCCACATTCAGACTACCATGATTGGCTTCATCTTGTGCATACAACCACAGTAGCTATGAGAATCTATGGATGGCTGATAGATTCTGAAGGAGAAAGACATCATTTTTGTTAAGATTATGGCCCTGGTAAACTGATTTTTATGTTCCATTTGATATAGGCCTCACATCTAGGAATATGTGAACAGCACAAATTAGGTTCATTGTGCTATATTTTAAAATGTCATTCAGGTTGGGAGACAGGGAGATGGGGATGAATCTAGGAACAGTTACTAGGGAGGAATCAAAGAAGAATATAATTAAAACACATTCTATGAAGTTCTCAAAAAATTAATAGTTATTTATAAAAGAGTAATCCTCCAAAAATTGCCCATCTAAATAGTTCTTTTTAGAATATCTCATCTTTTGGAGTAAATGACTGGGGTTTTAGAGCCTTAACAAGCTATGCTGGGTCAATTCTTTCGACAACAAAGAAGTGAGTGATAATGGAAAGCAAAGAGAGAAGATTAGTTCACAGTGATAACACTGGTAAGAGGAATAAAAGGGATCTGAGGACCACAGGGCTGTCTTTAGAGGTACTGACCTATGGGTCCAGTTTAGATAGATGGCAACAGGTACGCGTGAATAAGCAATCTTGGTCAAGATGTATTTCAAGTCCTTGTTATTCAAGTTATTGTTCAGTGTCCTGGCTCTCTACTAAGGGCATATGAAGGTCATCAGAACTGTGTGAAATCTCTTTCTGAGTCAAGTGTCTGCTCTTTCCAGCACCAGAGCTTCAGTCTTTCCCTTGCCTCAGTATTGAATTCCTTGGAAATTTCAAATTTTTCAATAGTATGTTGGCCCATTACGGGAAAGACACATATATTTGCCTTTAGAACATCTTCTTAATTGCTAGGAACACATTTCTGCCCCAATGCCATAATCACTAAACCTAAAGGATGTTTAATCAAACGTTTAATCATTTTCCCAAAGGGAAATGTAATAATTTCACACAGTGTTTACACAGGCACTAATGTTAAATAAAGCTAAAATCTCATAAAATTATTTTTCAAATACTTTCTGAAAAGTAGCTATCTGAATGCTATCATCTATTCCACTGCCAAGTCCTTTTTTGGTATTAGTGCTTTCAAAGGGTGCAAAGATTCTGTATGCAACGAGGATCCAATTGTATTTCTGCTCCATGGGAACAGTACAGGCCAACCATAAAAGCTTAACTGAGGCTAGTGTGTATATCTCCAAACCAGGCTGTCCAAAATAAAGGATTGTCTGGGAACTTTAGAGTCTTTGTGTCTTTTTTATTTTTTAACAGTAGTATTAACCGATAGTACATTACCAAGTCTCATTTTCTCCAAAACACATAACCTTCCTTAGGACAGAATACCCAGTATGAGGATTTTAGGCACTCACAGTATGTCAGTCTTTATTATCATGGGGTATCTGTTGGCATGAATGACTGGAGAACTAAGTTTGCTTCAAACATCACCTCCATTTCTACTGGCCAGAAAAGAGAAAAGCATAAGTAGTATGTAAAGAATCAGAGGCCTGTATTTCCACTGTCATGTACATATATGAACATTTCCACAAGTAGCCACTGTCATTAAATATAGATAAGCATAATTCACATCATAGTTATACTGATTAAGTATTTTGATTAATTTCAAACAATCCAATTTAAAATGCCATCAATATTATCAATGTCCATGATACACATATATGTTCATCTTGAATATATAACTGACAGGTTTTGAAGGAAGCACATACTTCTATACCCACACTATGATTAGATTTAGAATTTTTTTTTATAAATCACCAGGGTGCATCTTTCCATGCTCCTTTGTAACAAACAGCATCCAAGAGCAGCTCCCTGCCAGCTTCTCCATCTCTAGTCTCTTAGTAATCAGTAACAGGATTTCCATCCTTCTGTGAGCTTCCAGAGCCACTGAGGTATGATGGCCATGATAAACTGTGTGCACAGCCCAACACATACCACTTTGCAAACCTGAAGATTATACTAGTGGGTGTACCACAAGGTCAAGTCTGTAAATATGTCCCTCACCTACAGGTTTTCCCCTATTCGCTTATTACCATTGCAATTTTTGTAATAGGGTTAATTAATACAAGCACTAATCGCTTGTCAGATTCTTAGTTTGGCTGTTTTTAGTCTGATATTAGCAATAAATTTTTAAAATGTGCACTTATCTTTCTTTCATCTTTTTTCATGATCTTTTCTTTTAGCAGATAAACCAGGTTGTGCAATATACCACAGTTTGGATATGGAAATGTGTCTACTGTAGAAGGCCTCATGCATAGCTAAGATTGAGTACAGAAATTTCTGTAAATACTGATTTCCATTTACTTTGACTAAATACCGAAGAGTTAAAATACTTCATCATTTGGTAATCATATATGCAATGCTTAGCAAAACTGGTTAAGCAACAGCAGTAAGAATTGTTTCTCCGTAAAATTCATGTCTACTTTCCATATTTTTAGTGTCCTTAATTTTCTGCTTGTTTTAATTTCCATCTTCCCAATGGTAGTGTTGTATCAATGTTTTTGGCATATACATCTTTTGAGAGGAAACCCTATTCAAATATTTGTATTGATTTTCATAATTACATAGGGAAAATTGATTCAATTTGGCAAAGATCTTTGTGAGTCTTGTAAAAGTCATAAAACTGCACAACCACTCCCTCAGTCAGGATACAGAATAGGAGTCTCACAGTAAAATGAGACCTCTGGTATGCAACTGTTGACCTTGACTGCTTTGGAACAGTTTTAAAGGGCATATGTTTTCATGCTTTTGAGAAAAGAAAGTCCTGTGTATGTTTTTTAATGACATCCATCCAACTGAACAAGTGCTACAAATTTTGTTTTTTTACATTATTTAAATGGTATTTTTATTTTTTATTTTATCTGTTTCATTGTTTTATCTATACTATATGTACCATGTGAATGCAGTGACCACAGAAACCAGAAGAGGACATTGGAATCCCTGGGACCAGAATTATAGAGAGTTGTGAAATGCTATATGGGTTCTGGAGATGAGCAGGAAGTACTTTTAGTCAATGAGCCATTTCTTCATGCCCATATTTTAATTTTATAATAAAGTCTTTTTAATTAGTGTAAAAACAATGGGCTGCGCATGATATTTTCTTGATAGTGACATTTAAGGAACAGAAATGTATATCTTAGTATTATGTTTAATATTTTCCTCATTGAACTCAAGAACAATGGCACGATTATTCTGTTGCTTTGACTCATGAGCAATGGCAATACATGCCGCACACAGAAGTACACATACAGAGTACACAAGTAGATGTACACGTGCAAAGATCAGTTTTTTGTTTTAGAATGAATCTGTAGTGTTATTGCTGTGGAGGGCTGTGTTCTGGAGGAAAGGCATTTTTTTTCTTTGTCATTAGTGAATATCTGCTGTTCTTCCTGATAGACACTTTTCATTTTTTTAAGACTCTCAGAGTTTGTAACAGAAATTGGTTTACAATTTTAGCAAATGCTTTACCTGTGTCATTTGAAATCATCATAGCTATCTCTGCTGTTTTCTGCTAATGCAGCATTTTAAATTGATTTGGTTTTGATGTCACGCTGACCTTTCATTGCTAAAATAAATCCTACTTTATTAGATTCAATTTGCTATAATTTTTGCTAAGTATATTTGAATCTGTATTCATGGGAAAGTCAGTTTATAACTTTCTTTTCTTATGTTTTTGCTTTATTTAGATATGAGGAAAATTCTGGCCTTGTAAAACAAGTTAGGGAGTATACTTTTCTTTCTATTCTGACTTTGAAATAATATAGGTTTTAATTTATTTTTTAAGGTTTAGTGTTTGCCTGCTAAACTAGATTTTAGGTAGACCTTCTGCCAAAGTTTTAATTGTGAATTAATATTTTTATTTATATTTTAGCTTATATACTTATATATATTCTTTAATATGTTTTAATAATAATTGATTTTAAAATTATTTTCCAGTTTCTACATTGCTAATATGTTAGCAATTAGACAATATTTATATACTGAATCTCCTGGTATGTTGAATATAAGCATCCTATCCTGACATTATTTTCCTGTACACAAGCCTTATTTTTACATATATTTGGATTTCATAGTTTATTTCATTGGATATTTACTAGAATCTTATGTATGAATTATAATTGTTAATTGCTTTTTTGTCCTCTAATCATTATTTTTTACCTTTGTAATTTATAGTCATGTCTCTCTTTAATTTATAAAATGTATATTTTATTGATTATTATTATAGGCAGATGTTTATCAATGTCATATTTAATAAAAGCTTAAGGTTTACTTATTTTGTTTGTGCTACAGTTTGCATTGACATTTACATTACTTATTAGTATAAATATATTATATGGTTAATTACTTTCCAAATAGTGTATTATTTCCTTCCCAAAAGGTTTTCCATTTAATATAATTTATTTAGTTTTAAATTTAAAAAGTTTTTTATGCAATATGTTATGGTTATAATTTTTCTTTTCTTGACTCCTTAGATTCATTCCACTCCCCCCTACACACAACTCTGAATCCATTTTTTCTTTGTCTATATATTAGAAAGCAAACAATTAGGCAAACTAATAAACAAACAAAAAGCCCAAACAAATAGCAACAAAAAACAGAACAAAGGAAAATTGCAAGTAACACACATATACATATATCCCACCCACACAAAGACACAAAATCAGAAATCTTAATGTGTAAGTACAGACCAAGACACAAATTGTCAAGCATCTAGCCATTGACTTTGCTCTGTGATGGCCATTTACTCCTGGTTATAAGGCATACCCAGAAGTATGAATAATACAGCGAGTGAGATTCCACTGCAGAAAACTAATTTTTCCGTTACAAGTTGATGCCAGTTAGTTAGGGGTGTGAGCACAAGCCTACTTCCCCATCTCAGTGCTGAGACTAGGACCTGTGTGGGCCTTGTGCTTGCTTTCACAGCCTCTGTGAGTTTGTATATGTGTGAGTTCTATTGTCTTTGGAGACAGTGCTGTTTCGTTGAAGTTGTTCTACAGGCTTTATTATCGTATGTTTCACTATTTTAACCTGCCACATTTTATACTATTCCTATGGTCTTATCTTTGATTGTTGGGACTTATTTGAATGTTCTTGCTTCCTCCTGCTCCTCCTTCTTCTTTTTCCTCCCCTATATGTACCTACATCTATCTCTAACTCTATCATCTCCATCTCTTTCTCTCACTCTCCCCGAATGTGGAGGTTTTCTTCTAAGTATGTTTCCTTATAAATTTAAGTTATAAGTTAATTATGGTTTCCCCTAAGTATATTGAATTTTATTTAGTAAAGCAATAAATGGATACTGTAGCAAGAGGTACATGTTTACATAAAAGTGTTGTGGTTGTCTAATGTAAATCATAGTGCTATTTAGGTCTTATACTTACCTACTAAGTTGTGCATAATTATTTGCACATTATGAAGAGATAATTTGATATGCAGTAATAGTTACAGGTGATATTTCTCTTTCCTTAAATGCATATGTATATATGATTATATATTATTAACTGATATTTATAAGATACATCCCTTTTCAGATACACTCATTTATACTCAGGTTGATTTGGAGTAATATTTATGAGGTCTTTTCTATTTTCTCATGATTAGTGCTCCTGTGATGTGAATAGTTTTGAATCATTTTTAATGAGTGCTTGCTCTGCCTGTATATGGATAGGAGTACCCTAAAAATCTGTCTGGCAAATTATTTTTTAGATTGAATATAGATATTAATATATTTGCTTGAAGTCTAACTTTTTGGCCGCTTTAAAAGAATTTTGTTTGTTCCTTTTTTTTCTTTTCCAATTTAGTGTATTTTCCCGTCTACTACCCAATTTCATTTTCACTGTTGGAATTCTAGTCTTGCTCTTTGTTTTATCTTATTCTCTCTTTCAGTCTTTCTCTCTCTTTCAGACAGTTGTCAAATTGGCCTTTATCTCCTAACTTGATAGATGGGGATGACCTTGGACTTCTGAGTCTTCTGCCTTCACCTCCAAAGTGCTGGGATTAAAAGTATGTAGGATTACACACTTGGGTTCTAGATTACTGAGAGTTCAACCCAAAATTCAAGCACGTTAACCAACACTTTAGGAAATGAGCTACATCCCCAGTCCTTGGAGTAATAGTCTTTTAATTATCATACCATCTTTTGAATAATATTAATTTATCTGAGGAAATATGTGCAACCTTTTTTCAATACTTTTTCTTTCATTTTATTCATGTTTTTAAATTTCTGTCCTGATTGTAGATTTATTTTTATTTTTGTCAGCTTGGATAGATCAGGAAATTTCTCTATTTCATTTATGTATACAGACTTTTCTTTCCTGCCTTCTAGTTACCAAATAACTGACAAAGAGACTTAATATGAATTAGCAATGCTCAGCCAATAGCTCTGGCTTATTACTAGCTAATTCTTACATTTAATTTAGTCCATATTTTTCACCTACTCCTTGGCACATGGCTTGGTATTTTTTCTCAGTGTGATATGCCCATCTTCTCTCTGTTTCTACTTGTGACTTCTGACTCTACCCTTTTCTTTTCCATCATTCAGTTTGATTCTTCTTTGTAACCTTTCCATGCTACAACAGTTAGCTTCTTTATTAAACCATCACAGCAACATATATTCACACAGTGTAAAGAAATATTCCACATTTCCCCCTTTTTATCAAATTAAAAATAAGGTTTTAACTTTAATATAAAAAACTATATAACAAAACAGTTATTATATAAGAAGTATAGTTATAATATTTGGTCCATTTGTATTTCTCAAATTAAGGAAAATACTGTATAATTCATCTAATCTTCATACTTTAAAATTTGATACCTAATTTACCTTATATTGTAGCTAAGAAAAACTTTATCTATGACTATCTACTCTTCAATTTAGTCAAAGACCCCAAAAGAGGGAAATGTTACCTAATGACAGGGACATCTGGTTTCCTGAAAAGTCATCCTAGGTTCTTCTTAATAGTGGAGTATCCATCTTTGGTCTACAGGTCTAAAATATCTGATGGACTTTTCTGAAAAGCAGGGAGTTTTGAAGGACTGTTCTACCTTGTCTTTGAAGAGTTTGCATCCTGCTGGTTCTAAAGAGCAGTTTCGGCAGTATACTATGTCTAGCATACAGTATGCAACAATTATAGCCTGATGATAGAACTGTGTAACATAGAGTACACAACATCCATAGCCTGATAATCGAGCTGTCTAACATACAGTATGCAACATTCACAACCTGATGATAGAACTGACATACAGTATACAACATTCACAGCCTGATAGAAATGTTACGCCAACAGAAAAGAGTAGCAAGTGTAAATGTGGGGTTTCTGTATATGTACACATGACTAAGATTGCTCACTCCTTCCTGATATCTGTTATCATTTCTGCGGTTGTTGATGACAAGTTCTACTCTCTTTTTTCCTCATCCTCTGTGGAAAAGCCTTGAATGGTGAGCCTGCTACTTAAAAGTGATCTGAGTGCCCAGTTGGTCTCTTTTGTTTTATCTTTTCTTTAAATGTACCTTCATCCTACTGAACTATAAAAGTGGTTGCACAGTAAATTATATTACTACTACCCTTACTTTCTTATTAAGCACTAATCAGCTATAAGTAGACCATATTTTTCTGATATGTTTCATCATTCTTCCTATTACTTTCCAGTTGCTGGTGAAGCGAGATCAGACTTATATTTCAGACTCATTCTCCATATTTACAATATAATTTAGGCAGCATCCTTTCTTTCTGTGTGGAAGGGAATACCCACTTTCCTCTGCCTCTCTAATTTTTATTGAGTGCTCAAGTGTTAGCACTAATTGAGGTTGATGTTTATATTCTTGTTTATGTGTACCGTTACTGATATGTTCTTGATTATTCTTCATGGATAGTAGATTGTGTAGTAAAACTGGTCATTCTTTGGGCCACCAGCTTCTGAATAATGACTTGGAAACTTTTTTATTAATTTTGAAAAGTTGGTCTTAGCTTAGACTTGTTGCCAACTCACTTTTATCACTCCAATTAACCCATTTATATTAAACTATATTCTGTCATGTGACTTGTTACTTCACTTCAGAACCTTAACCATGCCTTCCTTCATGTCTCACTGATGAATAGTACCTCTCAAATTCTTCCCAGAGTTCTTATTTCTGCCTGGAAGTCCTGCCTATCCTCTCCTGCCTAGCTATTGATCATTCAGTTCTTTATTAAACAAGGTGAGGTAAAACAGGGATCTTTCACAATGTGATGAAATATCCTGCAACACTGCAGTTTTATTTACTTTTATGATCAATGTGTGAATAGAATGACATATGGCATAAACAGAGAATATGCAGGCTTGCTCACACTTAATGTTTGTGTGATTTCATGTTTTTCAGAGAGAAAACTGAAAAAGCATCCCCATCTGTCAGCTTCCATCATTGCTTTCAAAATAAGAAAATGCTTTATTTTGAACTGGTACAATGAAATTTGACAAAAGAAGATGTGATTTCTGTAAGCGTTTATGGAAATTAATAAAAATATTAAACCACAGAAGAAATCTTAATAAGTTCTCAGAACCAGATGACAACATTTTTTTTCATGAAATTTCTAACATATCTCAGAATTAAATCCTACTGTGCACACTTGCCCATGAAGTTGCAATGTTCATGTAAATCATGACAATTAATGGGATAACAATACTCTTCTAACACAGTTTAGGCAAATTATAGCTCTAACAAAATTTTAGTCAGTTAAAGAAAAGCTGGATAGCCAATTTATAATCATCACAACATTTATAAAGTGAAATGTATATGTGCCTGTGTGTTTGTGTATGTGTGGGGGGGGTGTGGTGAGTGGATGTTCCTCTCCTCTGGTACAAGAGAGAAGGCTTAATGACTAAAAATGCTTTCTGCTCTTGAGATTCCAGGTTCATTACCAGGATCCACATGACAGCTTACTATGTCTACAATGACAATTCTAGGGAATATTGTGTTCTCTCCTTGCTATCCCATATAGCACACTTGCTCATAGTGCACATATATTCTTATAGGCAAAATTCTCATACACATAAAATAAAAATACATTTTTAAATAGAAATCTGGTGGTAATCACACTAAAGAAGCAAAAACAATTTCTAGGAAATTAATTTACATCATCAACAACAAAAACAACCCAAAACATTCTGACACATGTTGTCCACTATGTCCAAAGTGATATTATATTCATGAAATCTGAGCAACAATTAAAAAACACACAAGTCACATTTTATTTATTTGATACCAAGATAGTCTTTTACAGTTCTGAAAAATGTCCGTTAGGGCTACATCAGTGTTTCTCAACTTTCTTAATGCTGTGATCTTTTAATTCAGTTACTCATGTTGTGGTGACCTCCAACCATGAAATTATTTTTTGTTGCTACCTCATAACTTTAATTTTGCTACTGTTATGAATTGTAATGCAAGTACATTTAGAGACAGAGGTTTGCTAATGGGGTTCACAACTGCCAGTCAACCCATGGCACAGTTTTTACTAGTTTACTTTTGTACTTCAATTAAGAGAATTTTCATTTCTTCTTTTCTAATATTTTCTTTTATTTTACATACCAGCCAGTTTCCCTCCATCCCCTTGACCTCCTATCTACACTCTACCCATTTCTCTTCCTCCATTCTGAAAGGGGCAGGCCTCATAAGAGAGTAAACAAAGCATGACATTTCAAGTTGAGGCAAGACCAAGTTCCTACCCTTGTAAAGTTGGGTGAGGCACTCCAGCATGGGGAGTAGGTTTTCAAAAGCCAGTTCAAGTGTCCTTGTGGTATGCTTGAGTATTCTTTGGGTATATGTACAAGATTGATATAGCTAGGTCTTGAGGTAGATTGATTGCCAATTTTCTGAAAAACTGCCATGCTAATTTCCAAAGTGACTGTTCAAGTTTGTACAGCACATTGGCACATGAAACAATTTCCTGAATATAACACCAGCAGCACAGACACTGAGATCAACAATTAATAAATGGGACCTCCTGAAACTGAAGTTTCTTTAAGGCAAAGGACACTGTCAATAAAACAAAACAACAGCCTACAAAATGGGAAAAGATCTTCACAAACTTCACTTCTTATCTCCAAAATCTTATCTTTGTATAAAGAATGATATTTTTATATAAAGAAGTCAAGACACTAGACATCAAAGTACCTAATGGGGTTCAGATTTTAAAAGATAATCCTCAAGAGAAGAATCTCAAATGGTCTAGATACACTTAAAGAATTTTTCAACAGTAAGCTCCTACTCTAAGACTACCCACCCAGAGCAGTGAGCCTCAAGGTCCCCAGTAAGAGAGCCCGGCACCCTCAGCCTGGGCTCCAGGGGCTCCTGTGTTCTCCTGGATCCTGCACTGCCTGCCCTGTCCTTCCTTCTGTCCCAGGATCACTGGGCTACCAGGCGGCCCTGTTTAGGTGCTGAAGAGTTCCATCTGGACGGGTGAGTGTGTGCTATCAAGGGGCGATAGTCCCGGAAG
>NW_026068076.1:865262-883357 GCF_014885135.2 Alexandromys fortis | reverse complement strand
TGCTGAGAAGCCAAGGACAATGCCACTGGGTTTTGATCCTACTTCATGTTCTGGCTTTGTGGGAGCCTAGCCAGTTTGGATGTCCACCTTCCTAGACCAAGATGGAGCGGGGAGGACTTTGGACTTTCCACAGGGCAGGGAACCCTGACTGCCCCTCAGACTGGAGAGGAAGGGGGAGAGGAGTGGGGGGGAGGGGGAGAGGAGAGGGACGAGGGGGGAAAAGGGAGACGGGGAGGGAAATGGGAGGCGGGGAGGAGGCGGAAATCTTTTTTTTCAATAAAAAAAAATTATATTTAAAAAAAAAAGAATTTTTCAACATCATTAGCCATCAGAGAATTGCAGATCAAAATGACTCTGAGATATCATCGTATACCTTTAAAATAGCTAAGATCAAAATTGCTAATGAGAGTGTATGTTGGAGAGAATGTGGACTAAGGGGAACACTTCTCCACTAGTGGTGGGAGTACAAGCTTGTAAGACGTTTTCATTTCTCCACTAGTCTACGAAGATTTAATGATCAGAGTTTTTTTTTATAACATATTTAATCAAATTTTGCCTACCCCAAAGTAAATGTATTTTTTAGATTATTGGATATTTTAATTTTCATATTCAGAAGTATAACTCAATTTATGATGTGTTATGAGTTACAGCTGAATATTTTTCTTTTTAGTTTTTCAAGACAGTGTTTCTCTGGGTAAAAGTCCTGGCTGTCCTGGAACTCACGTTGTAGACCAGGCTGACTTCGAACTCATTGAGATCTGCCTGCTTCTGCCTCCCAAATGCTGGGATTATAGGCCTGTGCCACCATGAACCAGACTTTAAAATTTTGTGATAATATCAGAGTTTTCACCATCCATTCTCCTGTCATGGCTGGACTTCAGAGATGTTTGTTGTATATAAGGCTAATTGAGTACATTTTTTTTTATTCTAGTAGTTTACTTGTATATTTTAGTGTAAATACTTTCCCTTGTAATTGTTCATTCACTGTTTAATCTGTGACAGACTATATTTTCCAACTCTTCTTCATAGTGATCTTGGTTAGTTTAGGTTGTTACAAACACTTTAAAGTAGTAGTTTTTTTTGCATTCTGGCAAATGGCTTCAAGTGGATCCCACTTAATATTTTCATTAATTTGTTCTGTTGCTACTATTGTCAGGATGGAATAATTTAAGATTAAAAACCAAGTTTTAGCTCATTTTACAATATAAATCAGGTTAACTTTCTCTCAGTCTTGATGTTTTCTGTGTATCTGTAGCTTCAGAAGTTGTTAAAAATCTTTGGTACCATTTTTCTCAGTAGTTTTAGTCAATTAAAAATATAAAGGTTTGTATCTAGATATAATCTACTTAACTATAAAGATACCTATGTCAAAATGATGTGCCTAATGCAATGAAAAGTTTTAATGACTAATGTCTTTTATTGACATAAATTGTACATATTCATATTTTAGTTAATCGGTCTGTATTTGAGTCTATAGCTCACGTTGTCTTCTACTGGGCCTAGGGGGATAAGTCATCACAAACCTTTATTGCTTACTCTAGAAAGTCAGGTTTAGCTTTGTCCAGGATGAGGCTGAGTTACTTGCTTCTAGAGAAGGGAAAGGTGTTTGGGAGCTGATCGGCCCTTTGAAGTAACGTTTGGATGGCTTTTGTCTATCATTCTTGAACTCTGTATTTGGTAAAGTTGATATCACTATCTATTGTCTGTTCTGTTCAGTTATAAAAATATCCTCAATTGTTGGCTTCTTCCTTTGAAGTTCTTTTAGTTGATCTTTTATTCTGGAGAGTACAGCATATCTGTTGTTATTATCTTCTTTCATTCTCTCAGGCTGTGTAGATTTACATTCTTTTATGTTTAGTTGAGACATATGTGCACTGGTTTTCAGTGGTTTGGGAGAGGAAAGAAAAAGCAAAATGTATGCATGTGCCCCGTTTCCCAGTGCTCTTCCTCTGTTCTCCCTTCCTTGTGATCCACCAGCTCATAGATGGAGTAGGTGTTAGGATTGTCTAACTCAGAAGCATTGGATCTGAGTCCAGATGGCAGCCAGATTGCAATGGCCTCTCTGACCAACAGCTGGACAGCTAAATATACTTTTAAGCATTGTATTTTATTCAAAGAAAGCAAATCATTAAATGTGGATCTTGGTCTAAATTTTTTCTAAAAGGTTTTTGTTGCCTTGGTGTAGTGATGCTTTGGTTGTGTTCTAACAAATTAGGTTTGCATGAAGATCAGAGTACAGTGCTAAACCACTAGTTAGCAACAGGGATTGGGCAGTGGTGGCACACACCTTTAATCCCAGCACTCAGGATGCATGGACAGATGCATCTCTTTGAGTTCAAGGCCACCCTGGACTACACTAGATTGATATAGTCTCAAAGAGAAACAGCCAGGCAGTAGTGGTTCACATTTTTTAATCCCAGTACTTGTGAGTCAAATGCCTTTAATCTTAGCACTAGGGAGTTGCAGACAGGAATGATATGGCTGGGCAGAGAAGAATATATGGTAAGAGGAGACAGCTGCAGTTTGTAGATACAGTCTGATGATGCAGTCTGAGAATGCAGTCAGAATTCTTAGGATAGGATCACCCCTTCAGTCTAAGGATTTGGTAGAGGTAACAGGTCTCTCTAGTGACTTGCTTCACTGCTCTAATCTTTCAGCTTTCACCCCCTAATATCTGACTCTGAGATTTTAATATTAAGAACAATTAGAGTTCATGCTACCCTCAATTTCTAATCACAATGGGGAACAGTTGAGAACTCCTGCCCACAACAGGGCTTCTGGGAAGGAATTGGGAAGCCCTGAACACTTCCCACAGAGTATCAGGTAGCTTGCACTGCTTAGAGACAAATTTCTTGAGAATGTCTTTAAAGATGAATTACAAATTAATATTGCTTTGATTTCTTTCCAAAGTTCCTTTTTCTTGTGCTATTTTTAACAAGAAAGTTTCTTGGGAAATAAACCTCTACATCATTAGCAAAATTCTGTCCAGTGTGTGGATAAAAATGCCTAGACTTTTAAAAAATATGCCTTACTCTTTATAGGCTGAGAAGATCTAAGGACAGATATCTGTAGCCCCAGTGCCTTGTGCATGTTTGCACATGTCTCCATTAACAGCAGTATTTTCCTGTCTTTCTTTTGTTTGCCACTCCAGAGGTGGTAGGAATTAGGAGAATGGAGTCAACAAATGAGGCAGACTAAAGCCTCATGCAATAGCTAACTTTATTCAGAGCATCAGGCAATTTATAATCTGAGGGTTCAGAAGAGTCACATGAATGAAGTGTAAAATCACAAGAACAAGCTGCACATGGCAAAAACATGCTTTTCCAGGCAGGTATGAAAACATACAACATACAGTTCCAATAAGTAATCTGAAGTAAACTCACTCCTACCTGCTGCACCTGGAGGGGCATGAAAGCATACTCTGAAATCAATCTTTTTGAAGAAACTGAAGCCACAAGACTTCTGGCTTATTTCTTTGGAGTTTTCTTTTTTCCCCATATTTTTTAATTTTTTATTGCTTTATAAATAATAAATATATCCAAAGTTTCCACTTCCTCCCCTTCTCCCATTTCCCTCTTGCTCCCCCACTCACCCTTCTCCCCTCCAATTCTAAAAGAGGGCAGGGTACCCTACTGTATGGAAAGTCCAAGGCCCTCCCCCCCTCTATCAAGGTTTAGGAAGGTATGCATCCAATAGACTAGGATCCCAAAAAGTCAGCACATACAATAGAGAAAAATCCCAGTGCCATTATCGTTGGTTTCTGTCTGCCTCAATTGTGAGCCACATTCAGAGGGTCGAGTTTGATCATATGCTCATTCAGTTCAGTCCAGCTAGAGTTGGTGAGCTCCCATTAGCTCAGACACACTGTCTCAGTGAGTGGACCAACACCTAGTGGTCCTGACTTCTTTGCTCATATTCTCTCTCCTTCTGCTCTTCAACTGACCTTGGGAGCTCAATCCAGTGCTCCAATGTGGGTCTCTGTCTCTATCTCCATCTGTCACCAGATGAAGGTTCTATGGTGATATTCAAGATAGTCATTAGTCTGAGTACGGGACAAAGCTAGTTCAGGTACCCTCTTCTCCACAGCCCAGGGTCCTAGCTGGGGACATCCTTGTGGACACCCGGGAACCCCTCTAGAATCAAGCCTCTTGCCAAACCCACAATACCTCCCTTAATTAAGAAATCTTCTTCCCTGCTCCCATATCTGTCCTTCCTCCATCTCAACCATCTCACTCTCCCAAGCTCTCTCCAACCCTCCCCTTCTCCCTTCTCTTTCCCCTTCTCCCCACCCCACTCCCATGCTTCCAACGTTTGCCTTGTGATCTGCTTTCAATTTCCAGGAGGATCTATATATGTTTTTCTTTGGATTCACCTTATTACTTAGCTTCTCTAGGATTGCAAACTATAGGCACAACGTCTTTTGTTTATGGCTAGAATCCACTAATGAGTGAGTACATACCATATTCATATTTTTTGATCTGGGTTATCTCACTCAGGATAGTGTTTTTTATTTCCATTCCATTGCATGTAAGAGTCAAGATGTCATTGTTTTATACCACTGAGTAGTATTCTAATGTGTAGATATGCCACACTTTCTTTATCCATTCTTCTATTGAAGGGCATCTAGGTTGTTTCCAGGTTCTGGCTATTACAAATAATTCTGCTATGAACACAGTTCACTGCTTCACTTCCAGGATACACATTGCCATCAAGCAAGCTGCAGCACTCTGCCCACAAACCCAATTCAAATGCTCTCTACCTGGACCTCCTGCCTGAAAGAGTCAGAGCTGGCAGCAGTAGCTTAGAAAACCAGCCTTTTAAAACTGCCACTTGTTTCCTGCTGTGGCTGCTGAGTCAGAAAAAATTTTCCTAAAGGAGCTGCAGCACACTGCCAACAAACAGCAAAAAGCTGTGTTAAACTCTTTATTTTTGTGTCTAAAATTCCTTTTCAGTCTCTCTCAGGCTTTAGGTGGATATAGCTGACCTTGTTGGAGTGCCAATTTTTGTAGAGAGAGGGGCTACTTGTTTGTCCAGATTGCCTGGTTACTTTAGTCCCAAAATAATCACATAGAAACTGTATTAATTAAAACACTGCTTGGCCGATTAGCTCTAACTTCTTATTGGCTAACGGTTACATCTCAGTTTAACCCATTTCTATTAATCTGCATATCACCACCAGTGGCTTGCCGGGAAAGATTTGGTACTTCTGTCTCTGGTGGCTGCATGATGTCTCTCTCCTTCTCTGCTTTTCTTCCTCCCAGCATTCAGTTCTGTCTTGCCCACTTACCGAAGTTCTACCCTATCAACTAGCCCAAAGCAGTTTCTTTATTCATTATCCAATGCAAGCAACACACAGAGGGGATTCCACATCATACTGTGATAATCACACTTGATTTTGTGTTCATGTCATACACATGTGGTTGTAATTAAATAAAATGATATCATAGTGTATATCTTCTCACACACTTACTATTTATGTCAGTAATAACCCTCATCGCTTAAAAGTTTTTATTTTATCATTCACATTCAAAATGTTTAATTGATTTACAATTGTTTTTTATATTGATGTTTTTATAATATCACGTAAGGTCTGATGTCCTTTTAAGTATTCCTCAAAAGTTTTTTGCTTATGATCTTAAAATGATTAATTACCCCAACTTATCCAACTTAATTTGAGAAACTTGGAGACAAAAGCCTGCTTCCTTAAAAAAAAAAAAAGCTGTCAGCAATTAGAGTGTATTTCATCCATTTCCAAAGATTTGCTTTTATTGTTTTCTTCCAGACATGCTGTAATCCTGGTATGTATTAAAATAATGCTCCTTTTGTGTTATGGACAGCACAAAGGAGGGCTTTGTGTGCAAATGTCATGAAGATAGACTATAGCTCTGTCAGTTACTCACCTTGTGATTTTCAGGAAAAGAGTTCTTACACTATATATGTTGTCCCTCTTAAACTATAACACATTATTCATAAGTAGAAATGACTAGCAGTATTGTTGGAAAATGAACACTTCCCACTTTCTAGTATTTTGCTACATCTTATGTCATAGATGATTTCATCTTTCCTTTGTATAGCTTGTAAAAGTGCTGTGTCATGTTGTCATAGTGATATCCTCCAAATCAGAACACACTAGGGGGGAGGTTCTTAAGACTCTAAAAGATGAAAAAAATTGAAGTCTTGTGAGGCCTCTTCTGAGGTCATAGACCTAAGAACATATTTTTTAGAATAGCTACCTGTAGCTCTTCAGGGAGTCACAAGAACACAGTTTCCATAGCATCTATGCAGTTTTGGGCAGTCTGATGATGAGGTTGTCTTTGAGTCATCTATGTTCCAGTAACTAACCCTCCACCCACACTACTGTAAATAACCCCTGCCAAACATATAGCTTGAACATTTAGACTTGGGTAGAATCATTGCTTTGGTTTGCTGCTGGTGTCCTGCATAAAATAGATATTTGTTCATATCTCCCAATAAAAAGTCATGTGACAACCATATTTCTTAGAAAGCACAGTGCTTTCTAAGAACAAATAATTTATAACAGCTGTATGTTTAATAAAGAGATATAGTTGCACATATGTATAAGCCATGTTTGTGCATGTTTCTATGTACATATGTATGAGCTTCTAATATTGTAAATAGCACTAAAAACTTTATGTATAAATAATGCTAATGTGGGAAAATGAGTTTCATAATTAAAATTCATCATTCATATGTTCAATACCATTCATTTATTTGTATGGCCTGCTAAAACTATATTAGTATTTGGATAAAATGTGTAACCCAGTACTAACAAACTTTTAAAGAACAATTTTCTATTCTGCTTTATGCACTGAACAACTTAAAAAATGAAGACCTCTGGGATTATTTTTAATGAATGAAACAAATGAACAATGACATAGCTCCTAGAAAAGGAAGGTTCCTGCAGATATCCCTGCAGTCTCCAAGGGACTCAAGTTCTCATTTGCATCATGGATAGAGATTTAAAATTACAAACAGAGCACTACTAATGAAGGTGATCACCAAGTATAGCTCTATGATGTGTGGACTAAGCATTCAAAATGACACATAAATAAAATTTCCACATGGGCTCAATAATGAGAACTCTTTGATGTTATAATTTTAGTGATTTGTATACCTATTATAAAAATATAGCAATTTCATCTATAGTTTATCACCTAAATTTATAAATATTAGTCAGGAACCTACAAATTTGTGAATCTTCACTAAAATATAAAAGCAATTTCCAGACGTTCCCAAGAGGGCATTTAGATCTTAACATGAATGTGATTTTCTTCTTATTCTAGAAAGTTCAACTTGATATACTATATTAATTTAGACATTTACAGTTATATAAAATCTAAATATTTGTTCCTTGAGAATTCTAATAATTTTCAGGGTAAATTCTGCAATTTATAATTAATATTAACTATTAGAACATGATTAGGGTTTTTATGGTGGTTTTACTCAAATATTTCACATTACACTAGTTTTACAGATAACCATGCCAACAGTTCTCATTCCTTCATTCATTTGTTCATTCATTCATTCATTTATGCTATATTTCTGGGGAGGTGGGTGAGCTTACCGTTGCACATGTGTGAACCAATACTAGCTTTTAATAATGAGTGCACTCTTTCCATTGTAGGTTTTGAGGATTGAGCTAAGATTTTTCAGGCTTGATTGTGAGCGCTATTACCTCCTGAGCCACTGAACAGATTTTGATTCTCATTTTCAAACAACTACAGTTTGAGAATTTCATGTATGATGTTTCAACCATATTCATGCTACTCCACCTCTTTTGTTTCCCCCTGGGTCCCTTTTCACCCCTCTCAACTTCACATCCTTTATTTTTCTATCTTATTATTTTTTAGAACTCGTGGAGTCCAGTTAGTGCTGTGCATGCACATAAGTATGGAGCCATCCTCTGGAGCATCATCAGCCTGCTAGGGACCACACCACTAAAGAGAGTGTATCCCTCCCCTGCAGCCATCCGTGGATAGTGCCTCTATTAGAGGGGCTCATGCACCTCTCTGCCCATGTCTGTTGGAATATCGACTGGACTGAATTTGTGCAGGCAGCCATAGCAATGTGAGTCATGAGGACAATAGTCCTTTCCTGTCCAGAAAACATTGTTTCTTCTCAGTGCCCCTTGTCTGTCACATTTCCTGAGACTTGGGGTGTTTGAGTTCTATGTATGGCTGAGTATTTCACAGACACATATTTTCTGCACTCAGACTAACTGTGAGTTTATATGTCAATCAGCTTCTTTGCTAATGGAGAGATGCACTAATCCATGGGTACAAAGACACATGGTCAAAAGCCAGTTTGATACTAAGTCCACGTAGCAAAATAACAGAAGGTTGATCCTTAAGGCCTATTTGCTCCTCAGTACAGGTTCTAGTTCAGATTTACAGTACCAGGTATGAGTTTCTTCTTGTAGAGTGAACCTTAAATTCAATCAGAAAGTTCTGAGTTACCCCAGAATATACATATCACTCTTGTACCCATGGGGATATTGTGCCTGGCTGATCATTATTGTGGCTCATAGAATTCATGTTTGAGTAAGAATAATACTCATTTTCCATCCTAGCAGCCTAAAAGACATCTTTGGTACTATGAAAGTTAACCAGCAGTTAGGCAGCTTCCCAGTCAGTACCAGCTTGATGTTTTCATGTCCTGTGGCTTCCTGCTGTTTTCATTTGTGTGCAGTCTTCAACAATAGGGTCTTCCCAACAGATTAGGGTGGGCAATCAAGGCCAGTGGCAATAATATTTATGGTTTGATGTGTTTCTAGTTGTGACTCTGACCACCTGTTTGAGAGGGGATATACTAAACCTAGTATAAGTTTCTTTTTTTTTATTGAGAATAAGAAAAAAAAAGTTTCCGCCTCCTCCCAGCCTCCCATTTCCCTCCCCCTTCCCCCACTCCCCTCCCCCTCCCTCTCCTATCCAAAGAGCAGTCATGGTTCCCTGCCCTGTGGAAAGTCCAAGGTCCTCCCCCCTCCGTCCATGTCTAGGAAGGTGAACATCCAAACTGGCTAGGCTCCCACCAAGCCGGAACATGAAGTAGGATCAAAACCCCTTGCCATTGACCTTGGCTTCTCATCAGTCCTCATTGTTCGCCATGATCAGAGAGTCCGGTTTTATCCCATGCTTTTTCAGTCACAGTCCAGCTGGCCTTGGTGAGCTCCCAATAGATCAGCCCCACTGTCTCAGTGGGTGGGTGCACCCCCCGTGGTCCTGACATCCTTGCTCGTGTTCTCCCTCCATCTGCTTCTCATTGGGACCTTGGGAGCTCAGTCCAGTGCTCCAGTGTGGGTCTCTGTCTCTATCTCCATCCATCACCAGATGAAGGTTCTATGGTGATATGAAAGATATTCGTCAGTAATGCTATAGGATAGGGTCAGTTCAGGTTCCCTATCCTCAGCTTCCCAAGGGACTAACTGGGGACATCGCCTTGGGCTCCTGGGAGCCACTCTAGGTTCAAGTCTCTTGCCAACACTAAGGTGGCTCCCTTAACTAAGATATGTGCTTCCCTGCTCCCCTATCCAACCTTCCTTTATCCCAATCTTCCTGTTTCCCCAAGTTCCCCCAATCCTCCCCTTCTCACTTTTCTCTCCCCGTCCCCCCTTATCCCCAACCCACCCCACCCCCAAGATCCCAATTTTGTCCCCGGCAATTTTATCTACTTCCCTTAGCCAAGAGGATAACTATATGTTTTTTCTTGGGTTCACCTTCTTCTTTAGCTTCTTTAGGTTCACCAGGTATACACTCCGTGACCTTTATTTATGGCTAGAAACCAATTATGAGTGAATACATCCCATGTTCATCTTTTTGGGTCTGGGTTACCTCGCTCAGGATAGTGTTTTCTATTTCCATCCATTTGCATGCAAAATTCGAGAAGTCATTGTTTTTTACCGCAGCATAATACTCTAATGTGTATATATTCCACACTTTCTTCATCCATTCTTCCATTGAAGGGCATCTAGGTTGTTTCCAGGTTCTGGCTATTACAAATAATGCTGCTATGAACATAGTTGAACAAATGCTTTTGTCATATGATAGGGCATCTCTTGGGTATATTCCCAAGAGTGGTATTGCTGGGTCCAGGGGTAGGTTGATCCCGAATTTCCTGAGAAACCGAAACACTGATTTCCAAAGTGGTTGCACAAGATTGCATTCCCACCAGCAATGGATGAGGGTACCCCTTCCTCCACAGCCTCTCCAGCAAAGGCTATCATCGGTGCTTTTGATTTTAGCCATTCTGACAGGTGTGAGATGATATCTCAAAGTTGTTTTGATTTGCATTTCCCTGATTGCTAATGAGGTTGAGCATGACCTTAGGTGTCTTTTGGCCATTTGAACTTCTTCTTTTGAGAATTCTCTGTTCAGTTCAGTGCCCCATTTTTTAATTGGGTTAATTAGCATTTTAGAGTCTAGTTTCTTGAGTTCTCTATATATTTTGGAGATCAGACCTTTGTCTGTTGCGGGGTTGGTGAAGATCTTCTCCCAGTCAGTAGGTTGCCTTTTTGTCTTAGTGACAGTGTCCTTTGCTTTACAGAAGCTTCTCAGCTTTAGTAGGTCCCATTTATTCAATGTTGTCCTTAGTGTCTGTGCTGCTGGGGTTATACTTAAGAAGCGATCTCCTGTGCCCATCTGTTGTAGGGTACTTCCCACTTTCTCTTCTATCAGGTTCAGTGTGTTCGGACTGATATTGAGGTCTTTGATCCATTTGGACTTGAGTTTTGTGCAAGGTGATAGATATGGGTCTAATTTCAATCTTCTACAGGTTGACATCCAGTTGTGCCAGCACCATTTGTTGAAGATGCTTTCTTTCTTCCATTGTATACTTTTAGCTCCTTTGTCGAAAATGAGGTGTTCATAGGTTTGGGGATTAAATTCCGGGTCTTCTATGCGATTCCATTGGTCGACTTCTCTGTTTTTATGCCAATACCACACTGTTTTCATTACTGTAGCTCTGTGATAGAGTTTGAAGTCAGGGATGGTAATGCCTCCAGAAGATCCTTTATTGTATAGGATTGTTTTGGCTATCCTGGGTTTTTTATTTTTCCATATAAAATTGATTATTGTCCTCTCAAGATCCGTGAAGAATTTTGATGGGACCTTGATAGGAATTGCATTGAATCTATAAATTGCCTTTGGTAGAATTGCCATTTTTACTATGTTGATCCTCCCAATCCAAGAGCAAGGGAGGTCCTTCCATTTTCTGATATCCTCATCAATTTCTTTCTTCAATGCTTTAAAGTTCTTGTCAAATAGATCTTTTACTTCCTTGGTTAGAGTTACCCCGAGATATTTTATGCTGTTTGTGGCTATTGTGAAAGGTGAAGCTTCTCTGATTTCCCTCTCTGCTTCCATATCCTTTGTGTATAAGAGGGCGACTGATTTTTTGGAGTTGATCTTGTATCCTGCCACATTACTAAAGGTATTTATCAGCTGTAAAAGTTTCTTGGTGGAGTTTTGAGGGTCACTTATGTACACTATCATATCATCTGCAAATAACGAAAGTTTAACTTCTTCCTTTCCAAGTCAAATCCCCTTGATCCCCTTATGTTGTCTTATTGCTATTGCTAGAACTTCAAGCACTATGTTGAAGAGGTATGGCGAGAGTGGGTTTCTGAGTTTAGTGTTCCTGAGTTTAGTGGGATGGCTTTGAGTTTCTCTCCGTTTAATTTGATGTTAGCTGTCGGCTTGCTGTATATAGCTTTTATTATATTTAGGTATGACCCTTGTATCCCTAGTCTCTCCAAGACTTTTATCATAAAGGGATGTTGAATTTTGTCAAATACTTTTTCAGCATCTAATGAAATGATCATATGGTTTTTTTCTTTCAGCTTATTTATATGATGGATTACATTGATAGATTTTCGTATGTTGAACCAGCCCTGCATCTCTGGGATGAAGCCTACTTGATCATAATGGATAATTTTTCTAATGTGTTCTTGGATTCGGTTTGCCAGTATTTTGTTGAGGATTTTTGCGTCGATGTTCATGAGTGAGATTGGCCTGTAATTCTCTTTCTTGGTTGAGTCTTTGTGTGGTTTTGGTATCAGAGTGACTGTAGCTTCATAAAAGGAATTTGGCAATGACTCTTCTGCTTCTATATTGTGAAATACATTAAGGAGTATAGGTATTAGGTCTTCTTGGAAGTTCTGGTAGAATTTCGCATTGAAACCATCAGGTCCTGGGCTTTTTTTGGTAGGGAGGTTTTTGATAACAGCTTCTAGTTCTTCGTGACTAACAGGTCTATTTAGGTTGTTCACCTGGTCCTGGTTTAACTTTGGTATATGGTATTTATCTAAAAACGTGTCCATTTCTTTTACATTTTCCAGTTTTGTGCCATACAGGCCTTTGTAGTAAGATCTAATGATTCTTTGAATTTCCTCTGTGTCTGTGGTTATGTCCCCCTTTTCATTTCTGATCTTATTAATTTGCATATTCACTCTCTGGCGTTTTATTAGTTTGGATAGAGGTTTATCAATCTTGTTGATTTTCTCCAGGAACCAGCTTTTTGTTTCATTGATTCTTTGGATTGTTTTCTGTGTTTCTATTTTGTTGATTTCAGCCCTCAGTTTGATTATTTCCAGTCTTCTACTCCTCCTAGGTGAGTCTGCTTCTTTTTTTTCTAGAGCTTTCAGGTGGGCTGTTAAGTCTCCAATGTGTGCCTTCTCTGTTTTCTTTAAGTGGGCACTTAGTGCTATGAACTTTCCTCTCAGGACTGCTTTCATAGTGTCCCATAAGTTTGAGTAGGTTGTTTCTTTATTTTCATTGAATTCAAGGAAGACTTTAATTTCTTTCTTTATTTCTTCCTTGATCCAGGTGTGGTTCAGTAGTTGACTGTTCAGTTTCCATGAGTTTGTAGGCTTTCTGGGGGTAGGGTTGTTGTTGAATTCTAACTTTAATCCATGGTGATCTGATAAGATACAGGTGGTTACTAATATGTTTTTGTACCTGTGGAAGTTTGCTTTGTTACCGAGTATGTGGTCAATTTTCGAGAAGGTTCCATGAGCTGCAGAGAAGAAGGTATATTCTTTCCGATTTGGGTGGAATATTCTATAGATGTCTGTCAAGTCCAATTGATTCATTACCTCCATTAATTCTCTTAGTTCTCTGTTAGGTTTCTGTCTGATTGACCTGTCCATTGGTGAGAGAGGAGTGTTGAAGTCTCCCACTATTAGTGTGTGCGGTTTGATGGCTGCCTTGAGTTTTAGTAATGTTTCTTTTACGTATGTGGGTGCTTTTATATTAGGGGCGTAGATATTCAGGATTGAGACTTCCTCTTGATGAATTGATCCTGTTATGAGTATAAAATGTCCCTCTCCATCTCTTCTGATTGATTTAAGTTTGAAGTCAAGTTTGTTAGAAATTAGTATGGCCACACCTGCTTGTTTCTTAGGTCCATTTGCTTGATAAGCCTTTTCCCAGCCCTTTACTCTGAGTAGGTGCCTGTCTCTGTGTTTGAGGTGTGTTTCTTGTAAACAGCAGAATGTTGGATCCTGATTTCGTATCCAATCTCTTAGCCTGTGCCTTTTTATAGGTGAGTTGAGCCCATTGACATTAAGTGATATTAATGACCAGGGGATGTTAACTCCGGTCACTTCTTTAGTAGTAGAGTTCGTGTGCGTCCCTTCTTTGAGTTGCGCTGGTGACGGGTCTCTAGATGTCTGAGTTATTGTGGTCATTGTTGGACTCCTTGGTTAGAGATTTTCCTTCTATTACTTTCTGTAAGGCTGGGTTTGTGGCTACGTATTGTTTAAATTTGTTTTTATCCTGGAAAATTTTGTTTTCTCCATTTATGGTGAATGAAAGCTTGGCTGGGTATAGTAGTCTGGGCTTGCATCCATGGTCTCTTAGTTTTTGCAGTACATCTATCCAGGACCTTCTGGCTTTCATGGTTTCCATAGAGAAGTCAGGTGTAAGTCTGATAGGTTTACCTTTGTAAGTAACTTGGCCTTTTTCCTTTGCGGCTCTTAATATTCTTTCTTTATTCTGTATGTTTTGTGTTTTGATTATTATATGGCGAGGGGATGTTTTTTTTTTTTTTTTTTTTCCAGCCTATTCGGTGTTCTGTATGCTTCTTGAACCTTCATAGGTACATCTTTCTTTAGGTTGGGAAAGTTTTCTTCTATAATTTTATTAAATATATTTTCTGGGCCGTTGAGTTGCACCTCTTCTCCTTCTTCTACTCCAATTATTCTTAGGTTTGGTCTTTTTATTGTGTCCCATATTTCCTGAATGTTTTGTGATGAGAATTTGTTGGTTTTGCTGTTTTCTTTGATCAGTGTGTTTATTTTCTCTATGGTATCTTCAGTATCTGATATTCTTTCTTCTATCTCTTGTATTCTGTTGGTAGTACTTGTCTCTGTAGTTCCTGTTCGTTTACCCAGATTTTCCATCTCCAATCTTCCCTCGGTTTGTGTTTTCTTCATTACTTCCATTTCATTCTTCAAGTCTTGAACTGCTTCCCGTACCTGTCTGATTGCTTTTTCATGTTTCTCTTGATTTTCTTGGGTATCTTTAAGCGATTTATTCATTTCCTCTACCTTTTTGTTTGTAATCTCTAATTGTTTATGGCAGTTTTTCACCTCCTGCTTAAGGTCTTCTATTATTTTCATATAATTCACTTTTGAGTCGATTTCTTCTAATTCTTCTGGAGTAGGGTGTACAATTCTTCTTATTTCGGGATCCCTTGATTCTGGTGAAGTCATGTTGCCTTTCAGGTTGTTGGAGGAAGTCTTGCATTGGTGCCTTCCCATCTCCTCCTTCAAATGGAGCCAGGAGAGGCCTGGTGTCTTGGTCCAGTCTTTGCTGTGAATGAGTCTCTGGGTGTATCTTTTCAGTGTAGAAGCAGGGACCGTCCTGTTGAACTGGAACTCCTCAGCACCCAAACATGGACTACCGTCCAGATGGAACTCCTCAGGACCGCTCTGGGTGGGTTGTGGATGCAAGCCTGATGTCTCCCCCCGTGCCTGGACCGGATCTCCTTGCTGCTTTCCGTATCTCGTAGACAAAGGACCTACCTAGCTTGCTGCAGGCAGGCTAGTGGGGACAAAGGAGCTAGCACCCTCCCGTTTGCCCTGCCAATTCGGATTCGGTCCTAGAGCCCGAACAGGCTGGGCTGGGAGATGTTATGTGGTCAAAGAGGGAAGGGATTCAGACGGAGGGGGAGAGGGTTGTGGATGCAAGCTGGGTGGGATAGTAAGAGAGAGGAGGTATCGGGCAGAGTAGCCCCTGAGGATGACCAGGAAGTGTAGGAGGGGTGTCTGAGTTCCCTGTCCCGGGCTGCTGCCGGGGTCAGAAACTCAGTCACCCCAGTGATGTCTCTCCTGGTGCCTGGACCAGATCTCCTTCAAGTTTCTTTTTTTTTTTAATTGACATCCACAATATTCTTGTGTCATGGAGTAAATGGGTAGATATATGTGTGATATTCACATTAGTCACCTGTGTTCCATTTTAGTCCTTGCAAGCTAATACATCGATAAGATTTCTTTGATTGTTGAGTCTTCAAAACAATATGCAACTAATCAATACAAGTAAAAAGGACAATCTCATTAGTATCTGGTAATCATGATGGACAAATTGTAAAATATTGGATTGACTAATAGTACATTTGGCTCCTGTCAAGTTTTTGGCATCCTGGGCATGTCTCCGCTTAATGGAATTATCCCTGATGTGAAACACAATTTTTTTTCAAAATGGTTTTAATGTTATGATGACTTCTAATAGGAAATAATGTGTTTTTAATAATCTAATCTGTTTAAATGATCACATTGACCAAGCTTCTAGTAACAGTGAGCTTAGTGCAGCAAATTCAAAGGAATTGTAAACTCTCCACCACATGAGTGGCAATGACATCTGTAACCTTTCTGAAATTCCTGAACCATAAGTCTCCCGAGCTCCTGGAGTGCCACAGACAATGTAAGCTAATGATTCACCATGAAAAGGTCACTGAAAATGGAAAAGCACAGTCCCTGTGCATGGCCTCATGTGAAAGTTATAAACTCTGTGACATTCTCTTTAGGAAACTAAGTAAGGAAACAAAGAAACATGAGGTCAAATTTGTGAAAGGCACATTTTCAAAACAGGCTTTTGCAATTACTTTCTTCTTTTATATAGTGTGGCACAGCAAGTGAAAAAGAGCTGCACAGAAAACCTGTCTCCCTGGATCATCTAGGACTGGTACCTGAACAAAGAATCATCAAATTACAGGTTTTGCTTAGGTTTCTAGCCATGTGAGTTGTTATCTCCACTCTTTTATCTTTTATTAATTCAAAACAACACTGTAGGTATTCTTTCAAAGCACATGGGAAAGTACTGATGTAATGTTTCTGCTTTGCATGTGAAGTAATGAAGTCAGGTGAGAGGGACTTCCCTTTACAGAGCCACACTGCTTCTTGACACTGCTTCTTGGCACTGCAAGAGCATGAAGATGGCCTGGCAGTGGTGGCACACATATTTAATTCCAGAGCTTGGGAGGCAGAAGCAAGTGGATCTCTGTGAGTTCGAGGCCAATTTGGTCTACAAACTGAGTTCTAGGACAGCCAAGAATGTTATACAGAGAAAGCCTCAGAAAGGAGAACATGAGGATAAATTTTCTGAGCTTAATTCCACTAGTAGTTTGACTATGTGACTTTTTTCCATCCGAAGAGAAAAGTTATTCCTTATTATAAGCATACCACCACTCAATTTTACAACTTCTTCAACATTTTTGAAAGATGATGCAGAGAAATCTGTTATCAAACTACAAGAAATGTTGCAACCAATTTAAGACCAGTATTTAATGCCATATTTAAACATGCTAAGAGCAAGAAATCTTGGTCAAACTAAAAGAGGTGATATTGAGAGCTCTATTAAAGTGTAAGATTTTAAGATTCATGTCACTTCTTGGTTTCTGTTGAATGAGGTCATGGGTGGGTATGACCTTGTGGTTCCTTTCTAATACTATCCCTCTGGCAAACCACATTTCATCATTCTTGAGAACCAAGTGTCTCAAAGAAAATAGATTTCCACTGTATCCTAGGAAGCAGTATTATTATTGTATATTTTTCAAAGGTTACATATTAGCTTCACAAAAATAAACCCAGATTTTATATAATTCTGTTAAGTTGCATTGAAAGAAGCTATAAGTCATTTAGGCAAAAAATGACATTTATTTCAGCTAGAATTATATTATTTATAAGTTAATTAAACTGTTTATGTAAATCTTCAAAAATATCTAATTAAGTTATTGGCAAGTCATTCAAAAGTAGAGTATGTAAATTAATTATTTTATTGTTTCTATGAAATCCTAAATTATTCATAGAATTATTTATATGTTTATTTTTTCAGCATATTTAACCTCCTGAAACTCATTTTCTTTTTGAAATCAGGAAAATGTTTATATAGGTTACTCTCTCTAAGGCATTATCCTTTTTAGAGAATTTAGGCTATTTGAAAAAATTTCCGATTTACCTCAATTTGTATGTGTATATTATATTATACATGTACAAACCGAGGTTCTATAGGCTAACATTTATATTATAATTGAGCAGTATAGAAACAGTGAATTGGAGAAATATAAATATTTTAAAACCCTCATTATAATATTCATAAATTTCTTGGAAAGCTATAAAAGGAAAAATTAAAAAAAAAACCTTCAGTTTGACTCAGCAGCAAACCAAATTGTGATGTTCTGCACAGGTAATCCACTCAGATCTCAGAGGCACAATGAAATCTCGCTCATACAAATAGTCAAGCAGACCAGAGAACCATATTTCAGAAACAGGGCTTAGTAACATCATTTTTCTGCATCCATAATTCACTTGGTAATTACGTAGTGACCTGTTTGATTATCTTGATTATTACCCAAATGAAGAATAACTTTCTCAAATTTGTCAGAGGAGAGAGGTATCAAATTTGAATCCCATTGCTGAGGTTTCCCTGTTCAGTGAAATTGAGACCTGGGAATGCTAGGTTCCTGTATCATTATATTTTAAAGAAATTATTTCTGGGTTTTTTTTTTACAAAGATATTTCTGAGTCATAATGCTGACTGGAGGAAAACACACACACATATATACACTATATATATACGTGT
>NW_026068076.1:856196-864001 GCF_014885135.2 Alexandromys fortis | reverse complement strand
AACACAAAAAAAAAAAAACAAAAAAAAAACAAAAAAAAAAAAAAAAAAAAAAAAAAAAAAAAAAAAAAAAAAAAAAAAAAAAAAAAAAAAAAAAAAAAAAAAAAAAACTTGTTGGAGAATTTTAAATAGCAGACTATAGTGGTATTTTATTTGAAGTCTCTAAAAGAAGGATGGGTCCCAACAATGATGATTCCTCCAGAATTATGATAACAGAAATATGCTGAAAAACATCATCTAGTGATAGACTTTGGGTTATGAACTTTTCAGAACAACTTTGAGGTGGCTATTTAAGATGATGAAGTGTAAAAGGTTACTCTAGCCAATATATGAGATAATCCCTGCACTTTCCCATTATACAAAGACTGGAAAATAATTGTGCAGCTAGCTACCTGTCCCAAAACGTGACAATTAACCTGAAGTTTTTCCTTCTGGGATCACCTAAAGATATCATTACTCCAAGACAGCAGGAAGTAAATTTAAAAACATGATGCCCACAATCCCAAGAGGTAGAGTGAGCAGATTTTGATCTTTCAATGGGTTATAGGTATTTGTCATTGTTTTGGAGGTTTTGTTACAAGATGTTATTGGTTATAGACAGGAGGAAGACTAAACAAAGGATATTAGATTCAAAGTTCTTGTTTTGATAAAAAGGGGGGGATATAAATATTATAGAATAAAAGGCATATTATTGAATCTAATTTGAAAAAAAAGATACAGATATGAAAAATAAATTGTATATTATTTAATCTACTCTAGAAATAAAGATGGGAGAATATAGATATGATATGATAAAAATGTGGATTATTGAATCTAATTTTTAAAAAGCAACTAATAGGCCAGGCAGTGGCGGTGCATGCCTTTAATCCTAGCACACAGGAGGCAGAGGCAGGTGGATCTCTGTAAGTAAAAGGTTCTAGTCTACAAAGAGAATGCCAGGACATACTCCAAGGCAATACAGAGAAACCCTGTCTCTAAAAACAAAAAACAAACAAGAAAAAAGCAACTAAGCACTAATAGTTTTTAAAAAATTACATTGATTTGGAGTTTTGAACATTGTACACAAATATTAGAATTTGATACAAATTTGATATTAATTTTGTTTGAACATACTGTAAAAGCATTTGTACTCCTGTTTAAAGTATTGTATCTATACAACTTATTTAACAATGCAATGTAAATTTCTAGTCCTTGAAAAGTATTACTACCAAATGTTTAGAATAATAAGGTATTGCAGGTTAGTAGTGAACCACCTATTGAAATCAAACATGTAGTCATATTAGGTATGTTTTCAAGTTCAGAAAAAGGTGTTTTAGATAGGTCATCTTCAAACACTTCAGAGATTTACAGAATATTGAATTTAAAAATGCTTTAATAGCATAGGTTCTTTTTTCCCTCTATAATTTATTTATTAAAAATTTCCACCTCCTCCCCACCTCTCATTTCCCTTCCTCCCTCCTCCCCCTCCCTCACCAGTCCTAAGAACAGTCAGGGTTCCCTGCCCTGTGGGAAGTCCAAGGTCCTCCCCCCTCCATCCAGGTCTAGGAAGGTGTGCATCCAAACAAACCAGGCTCCCACAAAGCCAGTCCATTCAGTAGAATCAAAACCCAGTGCCATTGTCCTTGGCTTCTCAGTCAGCCCTCATTGACAGCCACATTCAGAGAGTTCGGTTTGATCACATGTTTCATCAGTCCCAGTCCAGCTGGCCTTAGTGAGCTCCCATTAGATCAGTCCCACCATCTCAGTGGGTGGATTTACCCCTTGCAATCCTGACTTCCTTATTCATGTTCTCTTTCCTTCTGCTCCTCATTTGGAAATCAGGAAACTGGGAGTCAACCTACCTCAGGACCCAGCAATTCCACTCTTGGGAATATACCCAAGAGATGCCCAATCATACTAAAAAAGCATTTGTTCAACTGTGTTCATAGCAGCACTATTTGTAATAGCCAGAACCCGGAAACAACCTAGGTGCCCCTCAATAGAAGTATGGACAAAGAAGGTGTGGCACTTATACACTTTAGAGTTTTACTCAGCGATAAAAAACAATGACATCTTGAATTTTGCATGCAATTGGATGGAAATAGAAAACACTTTACTGAGTGAAATAACCCAGACCCCAAAAGATGAATATGAACCTTCATCCGGCGATGGATGGAGATAGAGACAGAGACCCACATAGGTTCTTTTTTTATGACAATGAGAAATGTCTGCCCCTGGCAGTACCAATTTACTTTAAGGAAGATGATAAACATCAAAGAAACTCAAAATGGAGTTTACATTCTTTGTGGCAAAAGTAAGCCATTGGGCAAAAAAAAAAATGACCTAGCCTTGACATCTGGCAATATCCTGTCTTAATTGGACAAACAGGAGACAAAAGAAAATGAATGTCAAATATTGTCAAGACAAGGATGGATAATCCTTCAGAATACCTTGTTTCACAGAAAAGTCTCTTAAATATGCTAAGACTGTAGGCTGAAGAGGGATGCTCCAACATTGCAGAGAAACTTTGTGTGGCTGGGCAGCCAACTGTTTCTGTCATTCCTCACATTATTTTGGAAGTTGATTGCTTGCACTTCCTACTTACTCAGTTAATATTTACTTCATGAGTCTCTGAGGGAACTGAAGACTAGATTGCTATAGTTATAATTGCCCTTGTATACCAAACATAGAAAGCAAGTTATTCTAGAAAATAAATTAGGTATAAGAATTTGGACTCACCAAGATAGAATAGATATAGAGTATTTTCTCTGAATTTGTCAAATGCAAATTGACTAGACATTGCTGTTTTATTTATTGTCTGTATATGTTATATATAGTTATTGTACTTATTGTATATAGTTTTTCTGATATTAGGTACAGCCTTCCTTTTATTTTAGAAAAAAGGAAATATAGAGATATATTATTTGTGTTTTAAATAAAGCTTGCCTGAAGATCAGAGGGCAAAGCAGCCTTACTAGTCAATTATACAGGCTAGGGAGTGGTGGCACAAATCTTTAATGTCAAAAAACAGGAGACAGAGGCAGGTGGATCCCTGTGAATTTAAGGATACCCTGGACTACAAAAGATTGAATCTCTCTCAAAAAGAAACAGAGGTCACATAAAGGTGAACCCAGCACGTGGGAACACATGCCTTTAATCCCAGCACTAGGGAGGTTAAGACAGAAGTAATATGACTTAGAGTAGAGAAGAATATACAGGAAAAGAGACAAGAGCTCAGGGGAGTGCGGAGCGTGAGGTTGGTCCAGAACATTGCAGTATAACCCCTTTGTTTGTCTGAGTCTTGGTAGAGGAAAGACCTCATTAATACTTTGACTGCTTTGCTTTTATAATCTTCAGGTTGAAGCCAATAACTCTCTCTGGGTTTTTATTATTCATGCTACAGCAGACATATTAGATTCACTTAAGAGTTTTAGTTATTTTATAGCTGAGAAGAAAGCTACATGTAAGCAGTTTTATTTTATTTTTCTCACTAATAATTTTGCAAAGTTTGGACATTTTTTATATCAGGTGCAATTAAACATAGTGTTCAAAGGTTTACATCTTGATAATGGGCTATTAATCAGCCAGAAACTAAAGAAAACACTAAGCACAATATGAAGATGCAATTTAGTACATATGAAAGGACTTAAATCTGGGCCAGACTAATTTATCAACCTGCAGGTTTTTATGAAATATATAAAATATTATCCATTTATGTCTCTTAAGTTATTTTGTAAAATACAAATCCAATGTAAGAACTCAAAAGTAAATCTGAAGAAAAAGTAAAAGAAATTAGAAAATTAAAATAATCTTTGTGATCATATATATGTATATATATGTATATATATATATTGCAGCTAGATGTGACTTACATATCTTTATTTATCTACAATGAACCTAAAATCCCAGAATGTGTAGATTTGCAAAAGATCATATTTTTAAATAAGATTTTGTTTAACTTAGATTTTGGTATTCAAATAGTTTTTGCAATGTTAGAAACATCACTGAATTGAGTTCATTAAGATCTAAAAATAGTTTTCAGCTCAAATATAAAAAATAAGATCAAACCTGTGTCTCATTAGTGAGAAACTCTCACCTTATCTTTTGATGAAGTAGCATGATTCAGTGTTTCACAATATTGAGTTTGAAGTTTCAGTATTATAATTTCAATCAGTACTTGCCCCTGTAATGGACTTACAACTCTGCACCCAATGCCTTTCCTAAAGAAAGAGCATTGAGTTCATTGGCTTCTTAAAAAGGAGCCCTGTGCTTCCATTTCTTAATGTTATTTATTATGGGACTTAAAAACACACATGAAAGTAGAGGATCAAAGTTTGTTAGGAGATAAGAAGATTCTAAGACTAGCTGAAGGTATGATTTGCCAAATATTTTGGAGGATTTTATAAATTATAGCTGAATACATGAATGTATACATGTATGCACATATGTGTGGGGGTGAGAAAGAGATCCATTTTAGTGTAGCTGAAGAGAAAGCTATATTTCTGTTTACTGTATTTTGCTTCCTATTTTATGTGTTTTTTTTTTAAATCTTCATAATGGCTCACTTGAGTATGTCAGTTTGAAAGAGCTAAGATTTTCCTACTTAGCCATTGGCTTTCCCACTAATTGTTTTTTTTTTTTCTTTTAAAGTTCCCACTTTCCCTAAAATTACAAGTTTTAGAGAGGGACAGGAGACTGCAAAGACCATTGAATACCATCTCTAAGTTGATGGTATTGTTTTGATTACAAAATATCACCCAAAGACATATGAATTGGACTCTTGGTTCTTAGCTGCTGGTGGCTCTGGAAACTAGGTGGTGGGGCCAGCTGAAGAAATGGTCGTTGGTCCTTTTGGAATTCTCACCCAGTTTCTTCATATTTATTTCACTGGTATGAGATGAAAATATCTCCTGCCACATGTTTCTGATTGCATGAAATTTTAGCTAGCATTCTATAGTCAAGGGACTGTGGATTGAAATTTCAGCACAATTCTCCTCAGGCTGATTCCATACCTGGTCTTTAGTTCTCCTTGGTAGGTATCTCATGGCTCTGGATTTTAAACATCTTGAGGTCTCCACCACAGGGCAAGTTTCATGCAGTATTCTCTTCTGGCCTCCACACAGGAACCTCCCTGGCATACACCTGTCCTTGCCAGTTTTCCTTAACTATGCGGTAAATTTCCATAACTCCTTTCTTGTCTCCTTCTTGATTTTATGTCCAAATATACTTGAGTAAAGGTGCCAAATTCTGCTTCTTCTTTTGGCTGAAATCTGGACAACTGGACAATATACAGTTTCATAAGTTTGACTTGTTGTTGGTTTCTAGACCAAGAAATCTCAGGCCTTTCCTTTCTCAGGTTGCAGAACTTTTCCGAAGGTTAGCACTCTCTTTTTTTCAATTTCAAACTAGTCCTTTAAACTTTTATCTCCTTGAACACAAGACTTGGCTCCAATATTACATTTTCTGGAGGTCTTTTTTCCCCTCAGTCTGTACGTTTTACATTTCTTTGTTCCATATTTGCTCTTTTCATTGTAGATATGAGTAAGAGTGATCACTAATAACCATGAGACACAACCAATAGTAAGCTGTCTTGAATCTTCTCTGCAAAAGTCATTAATCCAAAACTGTTTAATTTAGACTCTGGAAAATTTTTTAGGACAATGGCAAAAATCAGCCACATTCTTTGCCAAAATATCAGAAGAATGGTTTCCTTTGAAACCTTTTGAGATGAACCTGCATAGTCCATATTACCCTTAGCACTATCTTCCATACTCCTACTAGGATGGTCCATTAATCTCCTCTTAAATTATTCAGTTGCTTTTCTAATCCAAACTTATAAATTCATACATATTCCTCGAAACAACAATATAAATAGGCCAGTAACATCAACACAGCCCTCTCTAGTTAGAACATCTGCCTTAGATACTGATCTATTGCTGTGAAAAAATATCATGGCCAAGGCAACTCTTAGAATATGAAATATTTAATTCTGGGTTTACTTACAAATTTTGAGGGTTAGTCCATGGTTATCCTAAAGGAACCAGACTGTCATAGTGCTGGGCCAGTGTTGCTGGGTCCTAATATCTTTGTTGGGGGAGGGGGTGAGAAGGTCCAGTATCAACATCATACAGCAGACTCATTTATTCAACATCAGGGAAAAACTTATATAACTTTCCAGTACCCAGGCATTCCAATCTGTAGACATCATGTGGTTACTTCTCATTGGCTATGTATGATCAGGACCTCTGACAGTGCCTGCTGCTAGGCCCCATATACATTTCTACCTTTTTGTCTAAACAAAAGGTTTTAACTTTAATATAATAAGATTTACACAATAAGAACAATTGTCAAATAAAGATTAAATTCACAATATAACAAATTCCAGTTCATTTGTGTCTGGTAAACCAAAAGAAAATACTTCATAATACATACTATCTTATTGAATCTAAAATTTTATAGCTCATTTACTCTCTATTGTAACTAAGAAAAGATGCAACTATAACTATCTAGTTTTCAATTCCATCAGAGACCCCAGAAGGATAATATTATTTAAGCAAACAAAAAGTGCATTGCAAACAAATTCCAAAGAACTCTAGCAATAACAGAGATATCTGATTGCCCTCACAGTGCCCCAAAGTTCCTTTGCAATGCTGGGACATCCGTATTCAGCCTACAGGCAGACTTTTCATTGAAGCAGAAAATTTAAAAGACTGTCCTGCCTATATTGGCAGCTTTTCTGTCACTTTTCTCTGTGTCCTGCAGAATGTCTGGTTGTTTCTCCCATGAAGCATGTTGGGGGAGAGTCTTCTGTTTTGTGTTAATTTCATTGGTTAAATAGAGACTGCCTTGGCCCTTTAATAGGACAGAAAATTAGGTAGGCAGAGTAGACTGAACAGAATGCTAGGAGAAAGAAGCAGAGTCAGTCAGTCTCCATAGCTCTCCTCTCTGAGATGGATGCCCGTTAGACTTGTCCAGGTAAGCCACACTCAAGTGCCAATACAGATATTAGAAATGGGTTAGATCAATATGTAAGAGCTAACCAATAAGAGGTTATAACTAATGGGCCAGGCAGTGTTTAAATGAATACAGTTTCCGTGTAATTATTTTGGGTAAAGCTAGACGGTGGCTGGGAGGTGGGAGGTGGGAAGTGACCTACCACTCCACACTACAGAGTGGCCCCCCTCTAACAACAGTAAACCTTTTCCCAACCCTGTACTCTGAGGTAATGTCTGTCTTTGAGGTTGAGGTGTGTTTCTTGTAAACAACAGAATGTTGGATCCTGTTTTTGTATCCATTCTCTTAACCTGTGCCATTTTATAGGTGAATTGAATCCATTGATATTAAGTGATATTAATGATCAGTGGTTGTTAACCCTGGTTATTTATTTATTTATTTATTGGTGGTAGTGTTTGTGTGTTTCCCTTCTTTGAGTTGTGCTGGTGGAGGGTTGTCATTTGCCTGTGTTATTATGGGTGTTGTTAGCTTCCTTGGTTTGCAGTTTTCCTTTCTGTAATGCTGTGTTTGTTGCTATATATTATTTAAATCTGTTTTTGTCCAGTAATATCTTGTTTTCTTCATTGATGGTGAAAGTAGTCTGGGCTTGCATCCATGGTCTCTTAATGTCTGCAACACATCTATCCAAGACTTTCTGGCTTTCATGGTTGCCATTGAGAAGTCAGGTGTAATTCTGATGGGTTTACCTTTATATGTTACTTGACCTCTTTTCTTTGCAGCTCTTATTATTCTTTATTTTATGTGTTTTGTATTTTGATTATTATATGGCGAGGGGATTTTTTTTTGATCCAGTTTTTTTTTTTTTTTTTTTTTTT
>NW_026068076.1:828984-856180 GCF_014885135.2 Alexandromys fortis | reverse complement strand
TTTTTTGATCCAGTCTATTTGGTGTTCGGTATGCTTCTTGTATCTTCATAGGAATATCCTTCTTTATGTTGGGAAAGTTTTCTTCTATAATTTTGTTGAATATATTTTCTGGGCCTTTTAGCTGTAATTCTACTCTTCTACCCATATTATTCTTAGGTTTTTTTTTTTCATGTTGTCCCAGATTTCCTGGATGTTTTTTGTTAAGAATTTGTTGGATTTTTATTTTCTTTGATCAGTGAGTTTATTTCCTTTGTAGTATCTTCAGTGACTGAGATTCTTTCTTCTATCTCTTCTATTTTGTTGGTTATACTTGTCTCTGTAGTTCCTGTTCATTTACCCAGATTTTCCACAGCCAGCCTTCTCTTGGTTTGTGTTTTCTTCATTACCTCCATTTCATTTTTCACATCTTGAACTGTTTCCATTACCTGTTTTATTGCTTTTTCTTGGTTTTCTTGGGTATCTTTGAGACATTTATTGATTTATTCTACCTTTTTGTTTATGTTCTCCATTTCTTTAAAGGAGTTTTTCACATCCTGTTTAAGGACCTCTATTATTCTCATAATGGTATGTTTAAAGTCGATTTCTTCTACTTCTTCTGGAATAGGGTGTTCAAGTCTTTTTATTGTGTGATCCCTGGATTCTGGTGTTGCCATGTTGCCTTTCAGGTTGTTGGAGGAATTCTTGCATTGACACCTACCCATTTCTTCCTTCAAATGAAGTCAGGAGAGTCTTGGCAACTTGGTCCAGTCTTGCTGTGACTGACTCTGTACTTGGGGAATTTTCTTGGTCTGGCCTCTTTTAGGGCCCCCGGCACTGGAGCTGGTTGTGCTGGTGGATCTAAGGACCCTGCAGATGGAAAGGAGTGCCCTCTGCTCAGTGAAGGAGCAGGATCTGTTCCTGGGTCAAGGACCTCGCAGACAAAAAGGTGGACCTGGAGGAGGGGGGGTCGTGTGTAATAAAGAAGCCCCTGCAGCAGGAGCTGGAGGTGTCCTGTACTCCCTTCTAAGGATCTTCTGGCCAGGCAGGCACACATTCACTCATCTGGATGGAACTCCTCAGCACAGGAACAGGGACTCCTGGTAGTCCAAGGACCCTGCAGACAAAAGGGCAAACTTGGCGGAAACAGGGTCATGTGGAACAAAGAAGTCCCTTTAGCAGTAGCCTTACACTCCCTTCCAGGGACCTTCTGGCTAGACGGGAACACACTCACCCCTCTGGGTGAATCTCCTCAGTGCAAAAGCAGGAACTTTTCCTTGGCCAAGAACCTCGCAAACAATAGGGCAAGCTTGGGGGAGGCAGGGTCATGTGGAACAAAGAAGCCCCTGCAGCAGAAGCAGGAGGGGCCCTGTGCTCAGCTCCCAGACCGTCCACCCTGGACTGGCACACACTCACCCTTCTGGATGGATCTCCTCAGCACAGGAGCAAGGACTCCTGGTAGTCCAAATACCCCCACAGACAAAAAGGCCAGATTGTTTCTTTTAAAAGTGAAAAATAAATATTAAAACAAAACTTTCTTCTATAAATGGCAAAAAAGAAAAAAAAAACCCAAAACTTTCTACCAATTGAAAACAGCAGCAGTGCTCCAAGTTCAATAAAAATAAAGACATTTGTTAAGCCCCTCCTCCTTACTCCTAGTTAAAATATTTGCATATTGCTTTCTATAATACCTTAAACTATTAAACATATTTTTACTAGAATCTCCCTTAATGTTCAAGGACTATTATAAAAGTATTCATTATGTTTAAGAGATTACAATCAATAATGTCTATGAATAAGAGCTAGATTGAGTTTTATAGTAAGGATAATAAAAAGCAAGATACTGATTGGACTTAAGGACTAAAGTTTGTTGAGCTGTCATTTATATAAATTTATAGAGTTTTTTTCTTTTGCATTTCTTCCTTCTTTCCTTTCTTTCTCTCTTTCTTTCTTTCTTTCTTTCTTTCTTTCTTTCTTTCTTTCGTTTCTTTCTTTCTTTCTTTGGTGTTTCAAGAGAGGGTATCTCTGTAGCTTTGGTGACTGCACTGGAACTAGTTCTTGTAGACCAGGCTGGCCTCAAACTCACAGAGATCTGCCTGCTTCTGCCTCCTGAGTGCTGGGACTAAAGGTGTGTGCCACCACTAGCCAACTATATAGTTTTCTCACTATCATATATAAAAAGTATTTGGAAAAATGTTTTTAAAAGTATCAGGAACACTTATTTTAAATGACATATATGGAAAAGTTTCATTTGGTAATATTCATTACAATTTGCCTTTTATTAAAATATGTGAACCACAGATATATTTTTTCACTTATTATTAAAACATGAATACTATTAAAATCCATTACACTGAAATTTCCTTTTGTTCATGGTTTTTCATTTATTTGGAACTTTATGGAAATAGTATGAGCTTAAGTCAGTTCTTAATGTGCACAGCCATAAGGGAACTGAGAAAACAATTTGACCCAACATCATTTTCTAACAGCAGACTATTAGACTTCTTTTGCATAAGGTTGATATAAAATAAAAATAGAACAATGCTCTTAAGAAGTCATACACAGGTTTTTTTGAAGGAAGCAACACCAGTGGTAACCTAGGGAGTTTAATTTTCAAATACATGCCTTATTTGAATGTGGCTGAGGCTTGCTTGCTTCTTTCTCTTTAGTGTTTTGCTTTCAGCTTTGGGACTTGACCCATGTTTTGAGTATCCTAGGCAAACCAGTGCCCTGCTTAAGCTGTATCCAAGTAGTACTCCTTATTGGTGACACCAAATTTAGAAAGTAACTGACTATAGATATATAAAATCCCCAATAAATTATGTTGACTGAGTTTCTGTCCTGACCAGTTCTCGCAGTCATTAAGTCCCAAAAAATCACATAGAGATCTACATTAACTATAAACTGATTGGCCTATTAGCTCAGGCTTCTTATTAACTCTTACAACTTATATTAGCCCATTATTCTTATCTTTGTTAGCCACATGGCTTAGTACCTTTTTCAGTGAGGCAGTCACATCTTGCTTCTTCTGTGGCTGGGTCACAAATGCAGAGGAATAGGCTTCCTTCTTCCTAGCATTCAGTTCTGTTTTCTCTGCCGACCTAAGCTCTGTCCTATCAAATAGGCCAAGGCAATATCTTTATTCATTAACCAATGAAAGCAACACAAAACAGAAAAAACTCCTACACCTTTACCCCTTTTCTGTTTAAACAAAAGGAAGGCTTTATCGTTAACATAGTAAAATTACATATAACAAAACAGTTATCAAGCAAGAATTACAGTTACAATATTTATATCTACTTTATCTTTTATTATAACAAAGGAAAACTATAATTATAACTATAAATTCTTCAACTTCATCAAAGACTCCAGAAGAATATATTACCTAGGTTAACAGAAAGTGCATTGTAAGCAACTTCTAAAACTCTAGAATTGACAGAGACATCTCACTGCCTGGACAGTTACCTAAAGTTCTTTTGTACCATTGGGACATCCATCTTCAGCCTACAGGCCCATAGTATCCAGCAGACTTTTCCATGAAGCAGGAAATTTCAAAGAGAGTTCAGTCACTTTCTTCTGTATCCTGCAGAATATCTTGCAGACTCTTTCATGAATAAGGAACCCTCAAGGATCACCTCACATTTAGGCAAGTTCAGCAGTCATCTCTCTGTGGGTTATTCAAGTTGTTGAGAGTGTTCATGGAAACCTTTCAGGAGGTGTTGGTCCATGAAACCATATTTTTCTGGATGCAATCCACAGGTCCTCCTGTGAAAGAGAAGAAGAACCTCTTTTCCCAAGCAACATATACTTAGACCCAAATTCTAAAGTCATGATTCTTTTATAATATACATGCTTGTTTAGCTTAGTAGCCATACATTGAAATGTCTCTATGTACTTAGCTCCTTCACAATCAAAAAAGTCAAAGAAAACACAACAATATACAGAATCCAGACTCTCTGTGAATTTTCCATTTTTAAGTGGCTTATTTTTCTTTACTTCTTTTAATCTATCACTCTGTCTCTTTAAAGACTTTACCCTTTTTTTAAAGCATTAACTTTATTTTATGACTATACTCTTTATCTTTTCTTTACCAAGCCTACATACATTTATCTAACACTGTGACCCATTTAGAGGTATTTTATGTCTGAATCTGTCCTATTGTGAATCTGTAATTTTTTTACTGTCCAGGAGTGCTTGGGCTTTGTGCGTTTAAAATGCTAAGCTCTTAAGAACCTAAGCAGCGACATTCCTAGGTCAAATACAGGTACTGTGGATTTGCCCCACCCAGTCTAGCATGGCAGAGCCATGCCTCTGAGAACCAAGCACACCACCGTACTTCCAGGCACAAAGCTTGCATCAAGCAAGCTGCAGCAATCTGCTAACAAATCCCATCTAAAGGCTCTGTCTCCCACAAGAGACAGAGGTCATGCTAACAATATAGCCCAGAAAGCAGGCATTTTAAAACTTTCACTTTTTTCTACTGCGGTTGCTGGGTCAGGAAAATCTCTCTGCAGCATGCTGCCACGAAACAGCAAAAAGCTGTATTAAACTGTAATTTTGTGTTTAAAATTAAGCTCTCTCAGGTTTTTAAATGGATTTAATCCATCACGTTGGTGCCAAATGCTACAAAAGAGAACTGCTGCTTGTTCATCTTGGCCACCCAACTATCTTATACCTGAAATACACAGAAAGTGTATTCATTAAAACATTGCTTGGCCCATTAGCTCTAGTTTCTTATTGGCTGAGTCTTACATCTTAATTTAACCCATTTCTATTAATCTGTGTATCGCCACATGACTGTGGCTTACCGGCAAGATTCTAACCAGTGTCTGTCTCAGGCAGAGGATCTATGGCATCTCTCTGACTCTGCTTTCCTCCTCCCAACGTTCAGTTATGTTTTCTCCACCTACCTAAGTTCTGCCCTATCAACTAGTCCAAGGCAGTTTCTTTATTCATTAACCAATGAAAACAACGCCCAAACAGAAGGAACTCCTATACCAAAATTTTAACTTTCAGAACAGATAGCAATACATTCCTTCAGTTACAGTCAAAAGACATAAGAATGTCAGAAACTGTTTTTGTGGTCACTATCTTTTCCAATTCTCATTCACATGTCAGAAATATAAACATTTTTCTTTCTTTTATTGTAACCATTAGACCAAATGAAGCTTATTGTTTTTCCTAGGATTCACAAGAAGCAATTTATATGATATTAATATAAATTACTGATGAAATAAGTAGCTATCAAATGTCATATCCCAGTCTATAGATTTTTTTCAATAGGTAAAAATCAGCTTTTATTTGCTGAATAAAATATTTTAATTTTAATGGAGTTTGGCTTATTGTTCTTTTAGGCTGTACTCTCTATTTCTTTGTTGGATCAAGAAATGTTTATCTACCACATTAGAAAGAGCCTATTTAAAGTACTTCCACTTTGAAGTTACTTGTTTAAACACATCATTTTAAAACTAAAAAGAAAATCTACAGAACTATACATATATTTATGACTTAGTGAGATTATTTTTAAGAAATATCCTATTGTCATTGGTGGAAAATTGAAGGGAAAGTTGATTTTTATATGATATGTCACTGATTAAATTATGAACTAAAAGTTATTAATCAGAACTATTTTTGCCAGTTTTGTAAAACATATTTTTGTTACAATGATTTAAGTGTAGATAATACCACATAGTTTCAAAAACTTTAAGTACATGGCCAAAATCTTGTTTTCTGTATTAATTCTCAACTTTTAGGTGGAGTTTAATCTAGATAAAGACTTCTTATGAACAATTTTTGCAGTGATATTTGGACTATTTGGATTTAGTTTATTGATTTCATCTAATGTACATTCATTCTACTCATAACTTTTTATATTCAGTGACTTGTTTCCAAAGATAACATTCAGAATATTAAAGTTGTGTGATGCAGTCTTTGATGTTGAAGTCAGACAGGAAATTGAATATAGAGTTTCTGTTTTCATCACACTGTCTGAGGCCTTTGCTGTAAGGCTCAGAGCTTGAGCGTTAAAGTCATATGAAGACCTATTAAATGATACATATGATGGTTTTATTGTCTGTCAGTACAAGTCATAAACACAGCAGAAGTCAAAAAGCAAGGGAGACAGATGTGAGTAACTCCTATGTTACAGAATCAAGAAACATGTCATATGGATGCCATAACTTAACTGGAGTTTGGAAAGGAAATATCATTTCCCTGCTCGGAGGGATACTTCATCAAATTGCAGTCTCCTTATTAAAGCATATTTAAAAGTGTCTTTTTCATTCAACAACATCTGCCACTCTTAGAATTCTCTATCCTTGCCATAAAGCTATTTTAAATCTCTGAATCAGTTTCTTTTTATCTCAATTTCTTTTTTCAAGGCTTCAAAGTTAATTGAATTTAAAGCTAAAAATATATTCATGCTTTTATCACACGGAAAGTGAGTTTATCATTGTGATTGTATCTGTCTGCATTTGTCATCTGCTATGATACACTTAAATTCAAAGCAGTCATTCAATATTGGACAACTGCCCAAAAGGAAAAGACAGAAATATTTCTCACTTATGTTTACCCGATTATACTTTATAATCAATTCAAATATTATATTTTTTAAATGACCGATGAGGACAGATTGAGATGTTATTAATAAAATTATTCTCATTTTAAAAATGATTATGATTTAATATGTATACAATCTGTTAGTTTTGTCAACTTCTTAGAAGACAACCATGATAATATTACTCATAACTTCTAGTTGTTTTGAATGAGAATGCCCCCAATGTGCTCATGTTCCCAGCTGGTGTTGTTATTTGTGTATGAAGATAATAGAACATTTTGTTTTCTGATTCTGCATTCAAGACCGGATTTCTCTGTAGCTTTTGAATCTGTTCTAGAACTAGCTCTTATAGACCAGTCTGGCCCTGAATTCACAGAGATCTGCCTGCCTCTGCCTTCAGAGTGCTGGGATTAAAGGTGTGCACCACCATGGCTGGGCTAGATTATAGAACTTTTAGAGAGCAGGTCCTTGATGAAGGAATCATCAAATGTGGATGATATTTGATCATTTGTATAATGACTTCACTTCTGATTGATTTTTGCTGCTTGCTGTGAATATTCAAATCTGGTGTCTCTAAGCTTTGTGATATAAATATCTGCTGCCAGGCCTGCCATGCCCACCATGTACTCTTCTTCTGATAACATAAATCCGAATAATCTGTGTCCACTGTAGCTTCTGCTACTCCACTTCAACAACCCTGGAATTAGTCAAAAGAGGCAATGTAGGCCATATGCCACAACACTGTTGATACTACTTGTTAAAAAGACAAAGCATAGGGCTTGAAGAGATGACTCAGTTGTTAGAGGTTAGGATCACGACCAAACATATAAAATGGCAAAGCATGCAATTGAATGACTAAAATCGAAATTTGAAGGAAATCTTGTGAATTTATGGGACAAGATATAACGTTTAATTTTACCTTAAAAACTCTGATAAGCATGCACAAATATATGTGATACATAGAAACACAAACACTTTTTATATGCACAAACATAGGTAATATGTTTGCATATGTATGCATATAACTGACTCACAGGTGCCTGTGTATGTGTATATATAGTATTTATATATGAAGTGTATTTGATACTTCTGGGTTTCAAATAAATACTGCTCACAAGCTATTAAAACCACTTATTAAGCATTAACCATTATCAGCATAAACATGGAAACATAACCTTGTTATGTTTTCTATGATTTGGCACAAAAAATAGTTTTTAAATATACAAATGCTGATATAAGGATTATTTTTAAGAACAAACTGTAGTTACGATGAATATTTCCTCCACGTTCATACTTTAAAGGTTGTTTTCAGGGTTACCCTATTGACAGACAATAAAACTTTCAGGATGCGGAGCCTTACAAGAGGTTGTTAGGTCAGAGTATAGGTGTCCTCAAAAAGGATTGTGGGATCTTTGTCTTGCAACTGAATTCTTGGCTCATGATGTAAGGTGTTAACTTTATCATGTAGCTGACATAAAGTGTCACCCTAGCCAGAAACACTTATCAGTATTGAACCAGCTGATGTGAAACATCTGGAATTTTTAAATGTGCTTGTATGTGATATCTGTGTGTGTATCTGCATTCATGTATGAAGTGTCATGTTTGTTTGTGACTGCACATGCCCATGTGCTTGCATGCTTATAGAGGTCCAACATTGGCATTGGTGTCTTCCTCAGTAGTTCTTCAGTTTGTTTAATGAGGCATGGTCTCTCATTAAACTTAAAGTTTATATAGTACAACTAGTCTGTATAGTTGACTCCAGAAATCCCCTGTCTATACATCATGAGGGTTGCATTTCCTGGTAGCTGTCATACTTGCCTAGTATGTATGTGTTCCGGGTATCTAAATCCAGACATCACAATTGTATTACAAGCACTTTATCCACAAAGCTAATGTTCCCTGTTGCAAAATTATCTTCAAGTTTAGCATACATTAATTTTAACACACATTTCATTATATTAATGTAAGCTAATGCATACAGGTAGTAGTCAGGCGTGGGCTTTTGATTCTAATTCTATCTAAAATTGTAAATATGTTGGGATTTAGATTTGGACTTTGGTAGGCATAAGGAAGAGTTTGGAGAAAGAGATTAGAGAAAACCTAGAATGTTGTTAGTAGAGAGCTTGACTGACCAGTTCTAGTAAGCTCCAGAGACTACAATGCTGAGAAAAATGAGTATTGAACAGTAAGGCCCAAATGATGAAGTTACAGATAGAAATGGAACTTCATTAGAATTGAGGTGTTACCCCTAATGTTGCAAAGCAATTTGATATTGTCTGTTTGCTGGTCCTTTTTTAACTCAAAATTTAAGATTGGTGAACAAATTATTTGCTGGAGGGAATCTCAAAGCATCAAACTGTGTGTGGGGTGCAGTTGAGTGTGAGAGATTGTGCTATCTTTCATCTTGTTTACAGTGAGAATCAAAAGCAAAATAGAGCATAGCCTGTAGTCCTTGAAATATGCAATATGACTAGGAAGAAGTTTGTCTAAGGATGTGGTTATATGCTTTATATAATGTAAAAAATTATATAAATTACGGCTACAAATGTGAAAAATACATATAAAAGGGGTAGAGAGATGCTTCACAGTAAAGAGTTCTTATTGCTTTTACAAAGGATTCTAGCTCAGTTTCCAGCATCCATGATGGCTGGTTCACGCCTCAACTGCTTGGAACACCAGCTCTAAGACAACCTTAAGCCTCTGTTTTCTGAGAACACTTGTACTCACATGCCTATCTCTCCATATGCACATAACTAAATTTTTTATATCAAATAATTTTAAGTATTATTTTCTTAGCAATGGGAGAGATGTTTTGAAAGTATTTCAGAAATCTAAAAGGTTAGTTTGGATAAAGGTTTGTTTATTTTGTTAATTTTCCTAAAGAACCAACTCTTTGTCTCATTGACTCTTTGTATTGTTTTCTTTGTTTCTATTTTGTTGATTTCAGCTCTCAATTCAATTATTTCCTGCCATTTAGTTCTCTTAAATGAGTTTGCTTCTTCTTTTTCTAAAGTTTTCAAATGTTCTGTTTAATCACTAGTGTGAGATTTTTCCAGGTTCTTTTGGTAGGCATTTAGTGCTAAGAACGTTCCTCTTAATAGTGCTTTCATTGTGTTCCATAAAATTGGGTATGTTGTGTGGTCATTTTCATTGAATTTTAGGAAGTCTTTAATTTCTCCTTTTATTTCTTCCTTGACCCTTTTGTGATTCAGGTGAGCACTGTTTAATTTCTATGTGTTTGTGGGATTTCTGGAATTAGGATTGCTGTTGATTTCTAGCTTTAAACCATGGTAATCTGATAAGATACATGGGGTTATTCCATTTTCTTATATTGGTTGGGGTTTGTTTTGTTATCGAGTATGCGGTCAGTTTTTGAGAAGGTTCCACAAGGTGCTGAGAAGAAGGTATATTCTTTTATGTTTGGATGGACTATTCTGTAGATGTCTGTTAAATAATTTGAGTAATAACATTTGCTAGTTACCTTATTTCTCTGTTAATTTTTTGTCTGACTGAACTGTCCAGTGGTGAGAGTGGAGTGTTGAAGTCTCCCACTCAAAATGTGAGTGGGGTTTAATGTATGATTTAAGCTTTAGAAGTATTTATTTTACATATGAGGGTACTCTTGTATTTGGGACATAGATGTTCAGTATTGGAATTTCTTCTTGATGGATTTTTTTCTGTGACTAATATGAAATGTCCTTCTTTGTCTCTTTTGATTGAAGTGTGTTTCTTTTATACAGCAGAAGGCTGGATCCTGCTTTGTATCCATTCTCTTAGCCTGTGTCTTTTTGTAGGTGAATTGAGTCCATTGATATTAAGAGATATTAATGAGCAGTGGTTGTTTTTTAGAGGAAAATTTTTAAGCAAATCTTTTATTATTTCTCTTTTCAAACTTGAAAATTTGTAAAGAGTAGTTGAGTGTATACTTATGTAACAATATATAAACCATATGTGATATTATATTTTTGGAGACCACAAATTATAAAATGTTTCATGAACTTAATTTTATACACTAGTAACTACATGACATATAACCCCAGCAGCACAGACACTGGGAGAAACAATTAGTAAATGGGAACTTCTGAAACTAAAAAGCTTCTGTAAAGCAAAAGACATGGTCAACAATAGAAAATGGCAGCCTACATAATTGTAAAGTATCTTCACTAACCTCACATTAGACAGAGGTCTGATCTCCAAAATATACAAAAAACTCAAGAAATTGGTCATCAAACGAACAAATAATACAATAAAAATATTGGAGTACAGACCTAAACAGAGAACTTTCAACAAAGAAATCTAAAATTGCTGAAAGGCACTTAAGGAAATGTTCAACATCCTTAGACATCAGAGAAATGCAAATCAAAACAACTCTGAGATTCCATCTTATACCTGTAAGAATGGCCAAGATCAAGAACACTAATGAAAACCTATCCTGGCGAGGTTGTGGGTTAAAGGGAATACTTCTGTATTGCTGGTGGGAATGCAAGCTGGTACAGCCCCTTTGGATGGCAGTGTGGTGATTTCTCAGAAAATTAGCAAACAATCTTCCTCAAGACCTAGTGATACTACTTTTGGGTACATAACCAAAGGATACTCTATCGTGCCACAAGGACATGTGCTCAACTATGTTCATAACAGCATTGTTTGTCATAGACAAAACCTGGAAACAGCATAAATGCCTCTCATCCAAAGAATAGGTAAGTAAAATGTGGTACATTTTCATAAGGGAGTACTACACAGCAGAAAAAAAATAATGACATCTTGATTTTGTAGAAAAATACATGGAGCTAGGAAACATTATTTTCTCGGTGAGGTAACCGAGACACAGAAAGACAATTATCACATGTCCTCACTCATAAGTAGTTTTTAAACATAAAGCAAAGAAAACCAGCCTACAAAACACAATCTCAGAGAACTTAGACAACAATGAGGACACTAAGAGAGATATGCATAGATCTAATCTACATGAAAGTAGAAAAAGACAAGATCTCCTGAGCAAAATGGAAGCATGGGGACCTTGGGGAAAGGTTGAAGGGCAGGGAAGAGGCAGGGAGGGGAGCAGAGAAAAAATGTAGAGCTCAATAAAAATCAATTAAAAAAGAAATCTAAAATGTTTCTAAAGAGAGAAAATTTGTCTCTAAGCCTTTCTAGCATAAAGTCTTTTCTGAAAAGAGCTCTGAAGTTCCCTGTGTACCAACATTGACTTGGATTCATTTCTCCATCTTCAGGTTACAGAGCGATCAATAGCTATAGTGTGATTTCACAGGCCTCAAAATAATCTGTACCAATAGTGACCTTGGTGTTTCTCTGTGATACCAGTTTTGCATAGTGCAAATCATGTAAGATGACATCTAAATTTCAGGAAAGTCAAGGGTCAAAACAGTGTGTTGAGAAGTTGGAGTTTCCATGAGGAATCCCTTATGGAACAATATATGATAAAATTGTATGAGCAAAGTCATGGGGAGACACTCTGAAGACAGAATAGGCTGAAAAAAAAAATGCTCATTCACTGAGACAGTGACCACCATCCAGAGCCATACCAAGGGTCTAAGGCATGTGTATTGCAGTGAGCAAAGCTGTGGAGGTGGAGTTGCACAAGCTGTTGAGAGTCTAGAGTTTTCCTCAGCAGGCCTAGAGTACTAGAAATGAGACTTAGGGATACAATATTTGCCTTGCCATACTTCAGTCTTTTAAGTATGTTTTAGTATTATTTTCATTATGCTATGCCTCAATTCACCTCTTTAGAATATCCTTGTTCCTTTATGACTTTCTTAATTCTGTAGCTCAGAAGTATGTATTTTTATATCTTTAGTATATAGGAGCTCAGGGTTTAACACGTCTTGAGTCATAGATATTATTCTTTTAATATTGAAAAGTTGATTTACAGATAGGATTAAAGTATTTTGTATTATGAGGTAGACATGAACAAATGGGAGCAAGGAAAAAATACTACTGTTGTGGTGAGTGTTGCTTAAGCTTCATGTTTCATGTCTTAATCTTCAGGGTATGTGTTAATCATGGTAAAGTCTTCAGGAGATGTGACTGACATTGTAGCCTCTACCATGACTTTGAGAATTGTATCAGCAGAGGAGACTGTGGGTCTTGAACCTCATAGTCTCTCAGTTTCCTGGCTCATGATATAAGTGATTATGTCTGTTATATATCTGCCATGATGTGAAATTCTTGTTGAAGTTCCAAATCAATGGGTTTAGCTGATCTCACTTATTTGGAAACTATTGAAATGGAATCAAAAATAAAATCTTTCTTTTTGTAATTTGGTTTCCTTGCACACAAAGAGACAAAGTTTACTAATATAGAATAGAATGTTAATTTTAGGACATTATACTGATAGACTAAGAAAATACATCATTTAACAGCCTTACATTTATTTATCATAAAGTTGAGTCTGATACATTGTTTTTGTTGCAACATGTTTTATTTAGGGAGATAAAGAACCCTATCTAAAATACCACAAAGCTCAACCGTACTAAAGATCTATAGGCAATCAAGAAATTATCAGAATGAGATAAATATCATTCCCCATGGAAGAACTCATGAATTTGTTATGCAATACAAATGATCAGTTTTGCAAACAAACAAGTAACCCTATACAAACAGCATAGATTGTATTTTGGAAAATATTTATATATATATATTTATTTATGTGTATATTTATATGCATATAAAAAAGTTAATGACAAAAAGGTCATCAATTTGAAGAATAGCAAAGAGGTTCATATGGAAAGCTTGGAGACATGAGAAGGAGAGGCAATGATGCAATTACATAATAGTCAAAAAATAGAAGTAATAATTTTAGACAATGATTCCACAGGTACATTTTATAGACACATAATCTCTGACCTATACAAAACAAAATGTGATATAAATCAGAAACAAACAAAAAATATGAATATCTCATTATGTACATTGAGAAGTCCCAAGAATTTAAACTGTTAAATTTATTTTTTGATCTTTCCACAAAATCTTTCCACAAAATTTAAGAAAATAACAGGTTAACACTAAGTAAACATATATTGAAATAATAATTTTACAAGAATTCATTAGTAAAGGAATATATAAAGAATTTCTTATGTGGAGAATGTTCAACACCATTAAAATTTAAAACACAATCAGAAAAATAGAATCTAAGTTGGAAGTCCATGGCATGGGCATGCTTTCTTCCACCCACACAACACTATTTGTGAAAAAGAAGCAGCTGAAATGCATACTCCACCCAAGGCAAAACATGAAGGCTTACAAATAACAATCTGATAATCTAAAGCCTGAAAATGCCTCACTATCTCTGCTCTGGCAATTTACATCCAACATGATCTAGTCAGTTTAAACTAAAACACTTTGAATTAAGGTATGTTTTGGAAAGTTATTTAAAATAGTTAAAGCAAATAAAATGTCGTACAATAAGAGAATACATAGACTGCTATAGCTACATTATAAATATTAATTGGAAGTTCAAGATTATATTTTCACAGAGAGAGTTATAATATGGGAATACTTTGGATGGAAAGTACAGTGCTTCCTTAGAGAGATTGAAAAATGTAGGTGTAGCCATCACTAATAATGAGATTCAAGAAAAATAACCCATGTATTTTCAGATATAACAACATTCACAGCTAAAGACAAAAACTACTTTACAGTTGCCTTTTTATACTATCAGGATACTTGCAAAGAGAACAAAGATTAAGCTGTTTGTTGGCCTATATAAGCACACTCAGAAAATTGGAGCATGTTGTTAAAATTCCTTCTGCTGGGAAGACATAAGCAACATTTGCCCCTTTCCCTAAAGTGTCAATGACAAACTGAGGCACAATTCTTCTAAAGTTCACTTTGGATGTCAATGAGTTTATCGGGTTTCATTACAGATTTCCGTACAAAAGTCTGGGTGCCACTGCCTACAACAGGCTGGTCCTGAGAAGACTTTACCCATCAGGGAAGAATGTTTCTTTAAAGCCATATAGATCAGCCCCTCTCCTAGTGCTTCCAGCCTATATAAATAGCTCTTCTTTGGAGATCACATGTAATTCAGATGGAATTGCATACAACAGGAAGTATGGATGAGGCTGTTGGGACCCTCCCGGCCCCCCTGTGAAGGCATGGAAACAGTCAGTTGGCCTACATCAGATGATCCTTTTACAAAGGCACACAAATGAACTCCCCAAAAGACTAGTTTTCTGGATCAAAGGGGAGTTATTCACAGTTGATTGTTGAGTAGGTAATTAGACATTAGCAGGCATAGTTGACATTGGGCCAGAGGCCCACAAAATCAGCAAATTTTAATGTCAATAACTAAAACTATAGAACACTAAATGCTGGTCAAAGGAAGGGGATTGAAATCCTATCTCTGTTCCTGAGAGGAAGCAGTAAATAGCTAAGATCTTTTAGACAACTACTATGTAGTTATAGTTACTGGGTATGTAAACTTGGTTCTAGGATTTTTAAGGTTTATCTGGCTTCAGATTTTTTTTTAAAAAAGAGACACACTATTACTTCTGAAGTCAGAGTCAATCCAAATAGGTCTGTGTATCTGGTCTCTCAGGAGAATCTTGCCTGCTCCAGAGACATTAAGAGATGATACCTGGCTGTGCATCAGAATGGTGGTCCCTTTGAACATTGTCCATTTTTACTCTTTAATCGGGTGCTCTAGTAGATTCATTGATGAGTGATGCCTATTTTCTTGTACACTAAGCTCAGGTCACTGGGCCCTGAGAGAAGAGAAGTACTAGAGTACAATCTCCTTAAAGTACTTTAAGCTTGACCTCCTGGAAGTTGTGAGCAGATTGTTCTTAAAACAATGGTAAGATAAATACAAAATTGACATTATTACTAAGACTGCATTTGAGTCATTTCTGTACCTATAAGCAACCTGTTACCCAAATTCTTCTAAGTAACTTTAAAACAACTCATTGGTCTTCCAAGTGGGACAGCAGAATCCCTACTTGGTCTACTGTCAATTTCCTTTGTTGGAATGAATCAATGTCGGCTTCCAACAACTCAGTAAAAATGCCTCACAATAGGTGGTCAATAGTAAGAAAAGTAGAAGTTAGATAGTTTCTTTTTAATAGAACTAAACAGTAAGACAGTTTGGGGAGGTAGTAATATATTAGGTATTTTCAATGTGCTTAAACAAAAAGACCTGAAATAACTATTTGGAAAGTTACAGAAGGAATGTTCTGAAACAAACAGCTTGTGGTAGGTTTGTGTGGGCTGAGGCTAAAATTCTGACAAATCTAGTGGAGTAGCTGCTATCTGCATACTAAGGCTGAATTTTGGATATGTTACATGAAAAGTGTTCCCCAGAATCCCTGGTTTGATGCAATACAGAAATGACAGAAAATAAAGTTATCTGTAATCACTGGAAAATAAGTCATCTATGTTTGGACTTGTGATGGCTTTGTCACATAGGCATCTGAGGCAGATCATGAAACATGGGATTGTTAGTATTCAGGCATCTGTACTGGCCTGACCTCAACTGAAGCCACTAAGAATACCACCTGAGCACCTTCACTACGTTCCCTTGTAAAAAAAAAAAAAAGAAAAAAAAAAACCTGCCAACCTTCTAACTCCCTCTCTATCTCTCTGACTCTGTCTGTCTGTCTCTCTTCTATTCTGCCACTCCTGTCCCTAGAGGCTTGTCTCCCCCTTTTCCTCCACATTTTCTCATTCCCTTTCCCCCAATAAAACCCCCTACACCTGAGCTCTGTCACATGGTATCTTTCTCTCATGTGCCGCTTTTTCCACATTACAATTGCAATATTCTAACTCTGTGTCTGTTCCATAGATAAAAGCATGAAGAAATAAGAGTAGAGCAGCTGAGACTATTGCAATCACATTTCCATTGCTACAACAATGGAAAAGCTGATCTAGCAGCAGTTTCCAGATTTAATTCAATTTTAATTCTCTGATGTATAGAAAGTGAAGTCAGCTTGAGAAAAGATACTGTGAAGGTGTTATAATATAAATAGTTAATGTTCTTCTGCCTCATGTTTCCTCAAGCTTATCCTTATTGCTACATCAAAAAGCATTTTTAGACATTTTAACCCCCAGCTATTTTTCTACTATCCTGGGATGTTAATTCTACAATAAATAATTTACCTGCTTAAACTGTTTGCAGAGCACACTTCATGAACACATGAACAGTGTAGCACTTGAGGTGGCAATGGCTGATATTTTTCTATTGTCATTATATTGACATTCTAAAGTATTTTGTCTAACATGTATTCTACAGATAAAATGCCATGGGATAGCAGAGCATCTGTGTGAAACAAGGAAATGTGTATGCTCATAAATTCGCTTCCTGTGTGCACGGGATTCAGGGAGAACTGAGAACTTCAGTGACAGAGCTGAAAAATTCAATGGAATCCAAAGCAGATACAAGTTAAAAGTGGAGGGAGTGTTCGTGTCAGCCCTGAGGTGACTAGTTTCCTGCTAAAACTCCTAATGTTGCTGTATGTCAAATGCTGTATAATATCAAATAGCAACTATGATAAGCAGACATTTTAAAAGCAGGGTAATGTCTTGAATTTTAATTCCCCCAATGATAATGCTGTCTTAAGTAAGGTACTTGTTTTTAATTTGCATATGGCAAAGAATCACAAATTGTGTAGGTACATTGAGGTTATTTTGCCTATCTAGCTATCATCACCCTATCTATCTATCTGTCTGTCTATCTATCTATCTGTCTATCTATCTATCATCATCATCATCATCATCATCATCATCATCATCATCATCATCTATCTCTCATCACCTATATAGCTGTCTGTCTGTCTCTGTCCTGCTATCCATCCATCTTTCACACACACAAAATGTGCATACAATCTTTTCTCTTTACTTTAGCACATAATTTGGTCTCCTCATTCCCTCCACACATATGAGCCAATTTCAGTTCATTTGTGTGGAAATGCATCTTGTAGTAACATCCACCACTATCTTCAGCCAATAGACAAAATGCACTTTGAGGAATATTTGAACTGGCTTGTGAGTTGGCAGTGACAGTGGCCACAGGGCATGTCATTTTGTACTCTAAATGGACAGAAAGGAAACTGAGGTGGAACGAGGTTCAGTTACCCAAGCTTTCCATGAAACAGTGACACCATGATCAGAGCCTGACTTCTTCATTTTCTACCTGTCAGCCTATTGTCTCCAGATTGTATGTTTTTAAAGTAATTAAAATCAGATTCATCCTAAATTCTGTTCTCTAGGTGACTCTGTTCTCTATTTGTTTCTTACTTTTGTAGAATTTAAAAATTCTCTGATGATAATAGTTTCCATCTTTATAATAAGTGTTCATTAAATCATCAACTTTTGTGGTTAACAGTTATCATTGGAAAAGGGCCAAACCCAATGAAGGCTATCATGTACAATATAAACACACATGCGAAGTATCATTAAATGTGTTCCCTCCAGATGTTGAAGAACTGTGGTGACAGGAAAGCTTCAGATCAATAACACAAAGTGCATTTTTCCACAATTCATAGAAAGTGTGGAAAGATTAGATTCTGTATGGGTCAGCTTAGCTTCAAGGCTACAATACTGCTAGATTCAAGGACATTGTGCTGTTTGCAACCTGGCATCTCCATTTCCCTCAGCAACATCTGTTCTTAGGAACTCATTTTTTTTCCTCCACACACCCTTTAAAACTGTTGTTTGAGTCAGAGATAATTGAACTCCCCACTCCCAGTCTCACTTCTCCAGCCTCATCAGGATGAAAATTTATTCAGATAGATCTGAAGGCAAACCTGGTGGTTCAAGTCTATCATTTATTCCCTTGGAAGGAGAAGAAGGAGGACAGCAAGTTCAAGCTCCATCTGGACAATTTATGAGACCACCTCAAAATACAAAGTAAAACAGGGCTGGGCTACTGCTTATTGAGGAGCACTTGTATGGCATGTGTGAAGAATCAGTTCCACACAAAGCCAAAAAGTAGAGCTTACATTATGTGCTTTGTAAAGATTTGCCACTGAATTTCAAAAATAATTTTTCTTTGGTTTTTCAAGACAGGGTTTCTCTGTAACTTTTGGAGACTGTCCTATAATTATTAAATACAAATTTGGCAAAGCACCTTAACTTATAATGCCACATCCAGCTGTTTTGGCATTAGGAAAAGAATGTGTTAATATGCTTTGTGCTCTTTTAGTTTTTCATTCAGATAAGCCATTGTCAGTCATTAGCATATTATTTGTGATCTCCTGGCATTATAATGTGTTATAATATGAAGTGAAGAAAAGAGAGTTGCTTAATAAATTTGAAACAAGCAAATATTTTCTATAAATATAACAGATAGTTAAATCCCAGAGGTGAAACAGAATTATATTTCCATAGAAAATAGAAGTCATCAAGAAATAGTACTAATTTTATAATGTCAAAAATTCTGATCAGGAAACAAAAATCTGTGCTTCTTTTTAAACACTTCCTCAGTCTTGATGTCTATAGTAAACACATTATGGAGTTTCCACAAAAACACAGATCAGCCATGAGTACCAAGGAAAACAGTAGTAAGGAGGCCACTTGCTAGTTCCCAGACATTTAGCCCTGAAATAATCACACAGAAACTATACTATTTAAATCAGTGCTTAGCTTATTAGCTCTAGATTCTTATTGGCTAACTCTTACATCTTAATTTAGCCCACCTCCAGTAATCTGTGTATCACCATGAGGTCGTGGCCTACCAGCAAAGTTTCAGCATGTCTGTCTCAGGTGGCACCTCCATGACTTCTCCCTGACTCTGCTTTTTTTTTTCCCCAGCATTCTGTTTAGTTTCCCCTGCCTAGCTCTGTTTCCCTATGGCTTGCTATAGGCCCAAAGAAGTTCCTTTATTAATGATATTCACAGCTACAGAGAGAAATCCCACATCAGAAAACTGACATGCTAAGCAAGGAAAATAAAACAGTACCCATGAAGGACTCAGTGCTTCTTACCTTAAAATATATTTATTATGCAATCATTTTCTTCTCAAGTAGAACACCTTCTTGAGTTCTTTAGAATTTTAATATTAAAATAGTGGAGAACCACAGTGTGATTTTTACCAATTAAAACAATACTATGTTTCATTTAAATATAAATAAACAATATAATGATAAAATTACACTGATGATTATTATGTTCTTTATCCCATCTGTGTACAGACTTTCCTCACCCAATTAGAATAGGTGAGAAGGAAATCGCAAAGATAATTCATTTTAGAAAATGTATTTTTTACATTTCAATGACAAATCATAAGGAACTGGAATTCTTCTTCATTGTATTGTCTGTTCATTATTCTTCACGATTAATGTTTGATGTTAACATTCACCATATGACATGCTGAGTCATATAACAGCATGTAGCTAAAATAGAATGCAATTCTATTTTAGTCAATAATTGGTTAAATTATGTTACTCAACAATTGGTTATAATATGCTAAACAATTTGATCTGTCAGCAAGTAATTAATGGTAACTCAATAGGCAAAGTCTTCAAGGTGACTTGGAGAAATCATTAAGTCTTTTCAACAATTTATGAACTAGGAAGAAGGCTTAGAGAACAAAGTATTTGTTATATAAGTGTGAAGACTTGAGTTCCAATCCTCAGATGGCAAATAAACCTGGGAAGCCCAGGTTTGTAACCTCAATGTGAGATCAGAGACAGGTGATCAGCTAGTGCAGCTGATAGAATGAAGACAGGTTTAGTGAGAGACCCTGTTACAAAAAAGGTGGAGAGGAATAAAGAAAGACAATGTTTACCATTGACGTTTATACATACGTGCACAGGCAAGCTCAGGTCATACTATGAACACACAGCAATATAATACACACATACATGTAAATCATTCAATCAAAAATAAAAATAATATGTACATAGACTTAAGTTGCACTCAGAATTATTGTAATTATTATATTTATATTTTTATTCATTGTATATTGTGATTTAGGAGAAAATAATGAACAAATTAAGAAAATTAATAATATTTTCATGTTGTAAATATAACATTAAAAATAAAAGGCTTGCTAATAGTGTAAGGGGCTTTTAAGTTCCTGTGTTACCTTGAGCCTATCTGTATCTGGTAATCACATTCTTTGCCACATCTTCATTAAGCTCATATCGACTAATTGATCACACATTTTGGTTCATTAATCTAATTTATGTCTGGTTGTTACTCATGTAAACAAAAAAAATTCAGAGAAAAAATTATTAAAGATAATAGCAAAACAGATGATACAAGTCCTTCAGGCAGTAGAAAAGTAAAGATTTTCCCTGAAAATATAAATATTAATGAATATAAATTAAATACAATAAAATATAAATCTGCACAATTCATATATATTCGCTCTTAGAATTTATGGACAAGTTCTTTTTTCTCCAGTAATTATACAATTTTCCACCTTTTTTATTTATTAAAAATTTCCACCTCCTCCTCTCCCCACTCCCCTTCTCCCTTCCTCTCCAGTCCAAAGGGCAGTCAGGGTTCCCTGCCCTGTGGGAAGTTCAAGATCCTCCCCTGGCGCAATTGATTAGTGCGCGGTACTTATACAGCAGTTTTGCAATCTCTTTGTGCTTTCTGTCCTGTTTCATTTTTTCCCTTTTTGAACAATTATGCTATTTTGTATAATTTAGGTGTGTTAATTATATATTGATGGTCATAAACCCAGCTTGAAAGTCATATGAAATATGGAACCTACCTTTATTGGCCTAAGGTAGGGTAGGGGCATAATAAACTCAGTTCTGATAATTTCCCTGGTGGCTTACTTCTTAAATACCTAGCTCCTTCAACATCAGTAGCCAGGATGATACAACATTTCCCTTTGTGATTTGCACATTGTTTAGACCCATCAAGAGGAACTATTTATGTTTGAGTTACCATTATTTAAAATTATTTTAATATCATATGTATTAGTCTAGAACCGTGGTTCTCAACCTGTGGGTTGCAAGGCCCTGTTAAGCGTCTCTTTCCAGAAATATTTACATTATGATTCATAAGTAGCAAAATTACAGTTATGAAGTATCAAAAAATATAATTTTATGGTTGGGGGTCACCACAACATGAGGGGCGGCTGAAGCATTAGGAAGGTTAGGAAGGTTAAGAATTTAGGCCTAGAGGTTAAATATTTATTTAATAATAATTATGGAAATTTTGAAAAAATGACAAATCGGGCTTATGTGTCTACAAATTTTATTTCAAGCATTATATAAAAGAGCTGGAGACCTGGCATAATTCTTTTGCATGCTATATCCACCTTTTCCTGTAAAATCTGTTGATTTGGTCTTTCTTCACTTTATAATTTTTGCAATCTTGGGAACCATCAGGTGACTGTTGCTATGTGAACATATATCCATGTCCTCTGTAATTCTCTCTCTCTCTCTCTCTCTCTCTCTCTCTCTCTCTCTCTCTCTCTCTCTCCCTCTCTCTCTCTCTCTCTCTACACACACACACACACACACACACACACACACACACACACACACACACAATGTGTGCATTTATGTTTCTGTGGCAGTACCATGCTCTTTCTGTTACTACTGCTCTGTATAGGGAGGAATTTGTTAAACACAGAGCTGGTGGTCTGTGACTGAGCCTTGGGGAAATAGATGGGTGACTAAGAGCTTTGCGTTTGTGTTAAGAACTCCAGCATTAGCTTTGGTGCTAAAAGCACATCAATGCAGACACAGGCTTCTGGATTTTCTCAGGCTATATTTAACTTTCTTACAAGAAATATCACATCTTAAAGCTAAAAGGCAAATAAATTAAGCTTGATCTACATAAAGATTATGCAAGTATCAGAAGAAAATGCTTGAAAATTATGATGATTAAAATGCATACAATTGATCTGCCACATTCTTCAGGACTGAGACACACACACACTAGAAGATCAAATAACTAATACAAAAATCTCCTTAACTATATTTTGAAATGAGCTGTGAAATCTTGTGCATTAAAGAAAAATCTTACCTATGCAAATAAGCCAAAATAACTTTAGGCTGGTTAATTATTGATTTTGGGGTAATTGAGATTATATTTTCATAGAACTCCTAAGCTTGTTTTCCATACTCTGCTTGTTTTCCTATATGTGATCATAATGTATCTTTTTATTCTCCTACTAAACATACTTGTGTTATTTGCTGTCTTTAAAATATATTCAGTATTCAATCAACAAGTCTTAACACATTTGGTTTCTCCATTTATATAATCCTACTATACAAATGCTTTTAAAGAAAACATCTGCACTCCTCTATAGGGCTGCCATGATGGTTCTACTGGTTGGTGAAACAACGTGAATTCATTTCTCTAGGTTATGTTGGAAAAAAAAATCTGGAATCAAATTGTCATTAGACATGTGCTTTTCTGTTTCTCTTTTCCTTGTTTCCTATTGCTATTTCCTATTTCTTATTATTCTACTTTCCTCTTTTCTGGACATTATTTATCTTCCCTGTACCTTCCTGTGGTATAATTTCTGCACGTCTGTGTGCTCATCTCCCAAGGAAAATAGCTGTGCTTAGAAACCACTCTAGTGAGTCCAGACATAATTACACCTTTCAAAAACCTGTCCAAAAACAATCCCATTCAAAATCTAAGAGTAAGGACTTCAATATATTGAGAGGCAGAATAATCCAGTCCATAACAATCTCTTCAATAATTTATACACTGTCATGATTTTGTAAATTCTGTGAATTTTGTTTCAACAACATGAAAGAATTTTTTTTTCTAGTCATAACTTTTGTCTATGTCCTTCCCATCTCTGTTTGTAGGACAGACATTTTGCTTTTTACTTTTATGTGAGCTGAATTTAAATTTTGAAGTATTTTGACATATTCTTCGTGAGTTAGACAAACACACTAAGGGAAGAAATAACTAACATAACCAAAATATGTGTTAACTTTAACGCTTGAGAAAATGCACAGCCGTATCACACATGGCCATTGCTCTCATTCTCCTGGTGATTCCTAAAGTGGTAAATTCAGCTCCTTTGCATTAAGGAGAATTTGGAAATGAAAATAATCTAGTTCCATAACTTCTGGCATCTGAAATGGTGAGTCTTGATTTTCAATTTGAAAGACTCAATGGTCAACTAAAAAATAGGAACATTTCAGGAAGCATAAGAGGAGCAAGAGCCTCCCTCATAGTGAGCAGCACCTTCTAGTGGCCGCCTGTATACAAAAAAGTTCAAGGTAAAAGCAGAGCTGCTTTCGAACTTCCTGCCTTGCCTCCTGTTGATGATTGTGACTGTCCCGGGGTGGATGTAGCTGTTGTTGACATCTGTCACTACTTCCCTACAAATGCACAGACTGAAAACTAGCTGTTCTCTGGGGATTTTCCAGGACTTCAGTACCAGATTGACATGGCTGGGACACCCACTATCATCACAGACTAAGCAGATCTTCTGAACTTTCAGCCCCTCCAGCACACAGCCAGTCATTGTTGAACTTACCATGTAAGCCAATGTCATAAATCATCTTTTGTGGTATACAGTCATTCTGATGGTCCTGCTCCTCTAGAGAACCCTGATGAACCACTCTTTATGTGATACACCATGAAGAACTTAAATAGGTATTAGCAGTAGAAAGGAAGGGACTAAGAATAGGAAGAAAACACAGCAGGGAGGGGATATCCTTTAGGGAATTGTTAATATTACGTTTCAAACTAATTTTGGAGACTAGAGATATGGCTCAAATGTTAAGAGGTTGCTGTCCTTTCAGAGGTTTGAAGTTTTATTCCTAGTACCCAAATCAGGCAGCTTCCAATCATCATGACCGCAGCAAGAGGGAAGTTAGACATACTCTTCTAAACTCCACAGGTATCTGTACATTCATACATACACCGCAAAATATGTGTATATATAATTAAAAAATAAAACAACATGTGAAAACACATCTAGAGAACATATCAACTAAAGCTATTATAGGAACCCTATGGACTATCAATTCTTTAACCCAGACGTTTTAACATGTCCCTGTGTTCTCTCTAGTTAGACCTACTAAGAAAGCATTAATGTCATGCTGAGGAAGAGACAAACCTGTGGGATATGACATGATTGGAAAGAAACTGACGGTGTTTTCCTCAGAGGGACAAAGTGTTTGCCCACATAGCAGGAATGTAGAGAGTGGAGGAAACCATGAGTGAGTGAAGACCTGAGTCATCGTGTGTTATAACACGGGCACAGAAATTTTGAAACTCCAATCCTCCGATGCATGGGACAATTGGTAGAGATGTTACCCATGTGGCCATGAGAAGCCTCTCTCAAAAACTTTTCTGAGTAGAAGTGTTAATGAATGTTCATCCATTGGTAAAAAGACTAGAGACTGCAGCTTCCTTTCACTGTATGTTAACAGTCTGAAACTTTAACCTTACAGAGACCTCCTGCAGAGACTAGCCTGCTTCTTCACCTGGGATCCTCTAAAGCACTGAGGTTCCTGCGTATGGGGTAGCAGGAGAAGAACCAAGTTCCATCCTCACTGTGTGTTCTTGTGCCAGTCCTCTGTTCATTCCCTTGCCACCTGTACTGGGCGGTTGTGTGTGTCAACTTGACACATGCTATGCAGTCATCAGTGGAAGGAGCCTCAGTTGAGGAGAACCCTCCTTGAGATCCAAATATAAGGCATTTTCTCACTTAGTGACCAAAGGGGGATGGCTACACCCATGATGGGTGATCATGAGGAACCATCCCTGGGCCACTGGTCCTGGGTATTTTAAAAGCCGGGGCTGAACACGCCATGGGAAGCAAGCCAGAAAGCAGCACCCTTCCATGACCTGTGCATCGGTTTCTGTCTCTGGGAGCCAGAAAGCAGCAGCCTTCCATGACCTGTGCATCGGTTTCTGTCTGTCTCTGGGACCCTTCCCAGATATAGTTCTAGCCTGTCTTCCTTCAATGACGGTCAGTAATGCTGTCTTGTAAGCTGAATAAACACTTCGCTCCCGAACTAACTCTTTGGTCATGGTGCTTCAGTGAAGAAATAGAAACCCTAACTAAGATACCACCACTAGTGTTCTAGGACCCAAGCCATGAGGAAACCGGACAAGAATTTTGAAGAATTATTTGACAATGGAAAGCAAAGCATGAAGAAACAAAGTCTGTGTACTACTCGGAGAACAACTTGAACGTGACTGTATATTTCCTAATTTTATTGAAATAAAACAGATGTGTTTGAACCTTAGCTTTTCCAGTCACAAAAGAAGGAACTGTAGCACACACTTTAATGGGTTGTTGGAATTCCTAAAGACTGTGAAGCACTCACTACCACACAAGAGCAGTATTATTACCAGAGCTACTGGTTTCTTATTAATTTCTAGACACACAGCTCATTTCCAGACTGTCATAGAATGTTCTAATGTTCTTCGGCACTAACTGCCCAACTTGAAATTAGAGTGCACTCTAGCCACAATCATGGCTCTTGGTGTATTTGTATATGCTTATTTGGAAATTGATTATCTTGGCAGCAAGGCAAGGCCACATTTTGTGTTTAGAATGCTAGAGAGAGAAAATCCCCAGCAACTAAGAATCCATTATAGCCAAGACATTTATTTTTTAAAGTAAATCTATTTTGAATGGGTTGCTGGCCATGACTGTGTTAACCACTATTAGGGCTGCTCAGCCTGGCTTACTACAGAAATTTTGTTTTCCAGGTTCATCACCTTGAATGCTGGATTCTCTCTCAGTTTATCACTACCCAGATGATTGATAGCTTTCATAGCTCTACCAGGTGTAACTGAAGATAGCAAATATTTTAACTCATGGATATTAACAATAATATAAATTTCCATGTATGTTTACATATCATAAGGTTGCATTTTTCACTTCCCATTTATTCAGAAGGATAATATGTTTAATTTCAGAGCATTCAGAGAATTGCATTTCAATTCTATGACTCAGGAATATTTTATAAATGTAATACATGTGTACCCATGGATGGATATATATATATATATATATATATATATATATATATATATATTATATAATAAGCTAGGGCCATTTATCTAAGAATTTGTAGTGTTTAATTGAAAGAAAATAAAAATAAATTGTTTTTAGTCACTGAAGCAATTTGCCACACTAATTTTCTATGGATCTTCATTTAAATGCAACTAAATTCTTTGAAATCATCTTTTCTAAATACATAAACAGAGCTCCTGTGGCACCATATGCTAAAATGATTTAAAATAATGGCTGGATAATGAGAAAATGGCAATTAAATAATGTTTCTTGTCAATATTAATCATAACAACTTAATGTGCCAAAACTGAAGCTTGAAGTAGAAGTAATACAATTATATAAAAGTGGAGAATAAATTGACTAAATATATCTCTCTTAAAAACAATTTTTTGAACTGTATTTTCTTTTTTATTTAAAAATTTATTAATTTTCATACTAGCCAAAGTTCCCCCTCCCTCCTCTTTTTCTGCAACACACATCCCTTCACCCCACACCCCATCCACTACTTAGAGGGGGTAAGACCTTCCCTTGGGGAGTCAACAAAATCTGGTATACCAAGTAAAGGCAGGACCAAGCCACATCCTCTGTATCAAGGCTCAGCAAAGTATCCCACCATAGATAAATGGCAATCTCTTGCCACCCTTATCCAGCACATGCCATGTGGAGGACAGACTGTAGTTTGAAGGTTATGTCGTTGTGCTGGTGTCCCAATCCCTTCACTAGAAGTCTTGTAGTCACAGGAGATG
>NW_026068076.1:788984-823984 GCF_014885135.2 Alexandromys fortis | reverse complement strand
GAAAAAAATTCTTAAAAATGAATATACTTATATTTTGAGTTACCTTGGAATTTTGTTCAATGTGTGATATGATTTATTTCACTGAAATGTTAGTGAAAATGTTCTTGGCTGCATATATGCATAGAAAATGTTGCCTTAAATTTAAACAGACATAAATGTATGGATAACATGCTTTTAATATACATCTAGCCATGCCAACTTTTATATCCCATTTGTAGCAGAAATCACTTAAATTTATTTTGAGAAATGACATCTCTATTTTGCAGTGCCTCATTGGACTAGCTTCATATGATTTAATATAGCTTGGCATATGTTCTGAGAGATTCAGGTCAGAATTTTCTCACTATGAAAGAGATAAATAATAATGTTTCCACGATTTTGAATTTAGAGTACATAATTCTCTCATGCTCATAAACAAACACACACACATACACACACAAACACATGCATGTATACATACACACATGCCAGATTTTTAGTCAATCATAATCTGTCTTCTATTATACCTTAATGGAAATATAAATAATGTTTTACTTTCCTTGAAAGAAATTTTGTGCTGAACAGATGTAGTAACAATCACAGGAGGAGGAGACTGGGGATCTACTAGTGTTCTGCTATCATCTCTGCTTGGGTCCCCTATTTTTAGCTGGGCAGTTATAGGTTATATAGTTTAACATGAGGAATTTTCAGTAGCTGCTTTGTCATACAGGAGACAACAACTTTAATTTATGAGGCCTCCTGCAAAGCAGGAGCTAATTGAACAATAAATAATATGAGTCTCATTTCCAGCATTGAGATACTGAATCAGGCTCACAATCAGCCAGTTCACCCTCTCTGAAGGCAGACATATTTTCCTAGGACAATCAACTGAGCAAATGTGTTCTATGATGAGTCTACCAGTTTGTGCTCAGAACACTCATGATAATGCTATTCCTGGTTTGACCTGTCAGTAATGATTTTAACACCATTCTCCTAAACTCTATTGGGTTTTCTTTACGCCAAGAAAACCAAACTTTTTTTTTTTGCTTTAGCAAATAAAGTTGAAGAATAGAGTTACTTACAATACTAAAGAGATACTGAAAGGAAACATTTCAAACCAATAAATTTATTTGAATGTCCTCTTAGAGAGAGCAGTAAAAGATTATATGGGAGTTTGTTTAGGTCCATGACTTGTAAATTTTTCTTTATATTTGACTTGACTGACGTTCTTATACTATTTTTTATTCACTTTACATATATTAAGACATCCTAATTTTTTCAAAGGCTTCATCAAATTGATACTTCTTTTACCCTAATCTCACACTGAGAGATTAAGCAACTTGCCAAAAGTCACTCTACAGTAAACAAATCACCTAGCCAACTGATACAGAGTCTATAAACAGAGGGGGTCCATTGTGCTAGTCATGGAAGTAGGGAAAACATCCTTTTCTGTAAAAAGGTAAGTTTATTTCAAACTCTAGCAACATCTTTTCCAACAGAAGCTCATTAACTTCATTAAAGGAAAAAATACATCAAGGGAAAAAATGTTGGTTATTTCTAGTATATGAAATGAAGATATTGTTTTCCCATTTGTGAATGGCAGAGTTTAAGAAGTAGACATAGGGGTACACTGTGTCTAACATTTGAACACATTTTTAAAAAGAATTCTACTTAATACTAGTTTTCAACCAGTTTGGTCACAAAAATTATCTGTTACAATTTAAACATTCTTAAGTGTGTGTATTCTGCTTCCATTGGGAATAATCTTCTTGGTATGTGTATTGCATCCATATACTCCTGACTTGTTTAAGTGGCTTGTTCCTGTGGTAGATTTGTGAATTTCTATCAGTGTGATATTGCAGTCTTCTTGTATGGTCTTAAGTCTCTCTCTCTCTCTCTCTCTCTCTCTCTCTCTCTCTCTCTCTCTCTCTCTCTCTCACACACACACACACACACATACACACATTCTCTCTCTCTCTATCTCTTCAGAACAGTTAATAGTTGGTTTCCATGTTCAGGTACATGCATGTTTACAGGTGTTATATTTTCTTAATAAATTGACCTTTTTCACTATACAACCTTTCTCTTACTTTACTTTTACTTTTACTTAACCCTCTTTTATCTACCCTGAGTATATATCCGCCTGTTCCATTTGCTTTCCATTTTCAGGAGACATAATCTTCTATCTGTTCACACTCAATCTCTCTTGCCTGGCCCTAGAGCATAACTAAGAATAAAGGCATGTGCTCTGGAAATTCTGGAGCTTGTGGTGTTCGAGTTGACTTGGCATATGGGAAAAGTTGCTGTCTCCTGATACCAATTTGGAATACAAAAACAGAGTGCTTATTGGGCTCTCACTTTTGATCAGTTTTATTGGGCTAGGCTCAGTGTTTACAATAGGGGCAAAGTGTGGAGCTTATTTCCCCTAAGTCTTGTGTTGTTTTCTTAAACAGAAGGCATTTCTCTCCAGAGTTATGGCTTGGCTTAGGAAGAAGTGATGTGGATAAACTTGTCCTCCATGCCTTCTTTACCACGTTTTTATCTTTTTATCTGTGTGATGTGGAATGTCCTTATGTATATGTGTTGCTTTTATTGGTTCATGAATAAAGCTGTTTGGTCCAATAGCTAGCAGAGTAAAGTCAGGTGATGAGAGAGAGAGAGAGAGAGAGAGAGAGAGAGAGAGAGAGAGAGTCAGTAGGTAGAGTCAAGGAAACACTATGTAGCCACTGAAAGAGAAAGATGCCAGAACATTACCATTAAACCACATTCTAGTGGCAACACATAGCTTAATAAAAATGGGTTCATTTAAAATGTAAGAGCTAGCTAGAAATATTCCTGAGCCATTGACCAGTGTGATAATTAATATAGTTTTTTTGTAATTATTCAGGTCTGAGCAGCCGGGAAATGATAGTGCAGTCTCAGTTTACAAATGGCTCCCAAACCTTTGGCAAGAATTTCCACACAAAGCCTGAGAAAGCTTAAATAAAAAATATTCTAGAGAGAAAAGAACACAGTGAAGCACAGCTTCTTGGTAGTAGCACTGTCTCAGGTGGGCTCTGTTTGCTAGAGACAAGCAGATGTGTGGCTCCTTTAAGATAGGCTTTCCTGACTTATTCTTAGCAGCAAAAACCATGCAGGTCTTTTAAGAGGCCCAGCAACCAAACATTTAAATTTTGATCATAATCAGCTGACAGCATACTTCTTGGTGGTGGCATGGGTCTATAACCTCCACTGAGCTGTGGTAAAGAATGTGGGTCCTGCCAGTACTTTTCCATGAAGCTAGACTCACAGAAAGCCAACGAATGGGATGGATCCAGCCACAAAACTCACAGCTTTAACCATAGACATATTGCTTAGCATATTAAAGACTCATGTTGCTAGAAAAATATAGATACTTATAGTAAAGACAGATTTAGACAGAAAAATATCTAAAAGGTTTACAGTGTTTTTAAAAATATGTGTAGGCTTGGGAGAGAAAGGAAAAGGACAGAGAAAGTCCTTAAAAAGAAGTAAAGAGCCTGCTTTGGAGCTGAGGGTCTGGGGACAAAGTGGTGAGTGTAACTTGCAGGAGTTCCTTTGTTTCACTAAGCCTGCATACAGCAAGCCTACCCTTTTGGCTGTGAGGTCCCTGGCCAGCAAGTGGCCCTGATCCTGTGCCAGAAGATCCATTGGAGAACATTTGAAGGAAAAGATGGACAGGCGCCAATGCAAGAATTCCTTTTACAATCTGAAAAACAACATGTTAACACCAGAACCCAGCAAGGATACAGCAGGAAGACTTGAACACCCAAATCCAGAAGAAGTAGAAGAAACAGACATTATGAAAGTGATAGAGTCCCTTAAACAGAATGTGAAAAACTCCCTTAAAGAAATGGATGGGAAGAATAACAAAAAGTTTAAAGAAATGAATAAATCCCTAAAAGATACCCTAATAAACCAAGAAAAAGCAATCAAACAGATAATGGAAACAGTTCAAGACTTGAAAACTGAAATGGAGGCAATGAAGAAAACACAAACTGAGGGACGGCTGGATATGGAAAATCTGGGTAAACGAACAGGGACTACAGAGACAAGTATAACCAACAGAATACAAGAGATAGAAGAAAGAATCTCAATGCTGAAGACACTATAGGGAAAATAAACACAGTGATCAAAGAAAGCTCACACTAGTGACTTAGCAGCATACCTGAAAGCTTAGGAGACCATTCTATTTTCTGATGTCTTCTTCAGTTTCTTTTTTCAAAGTCTTAATGTTCTTGTCAAACAAGTCTTTTGGTTTTTTTCATTAGTGTTACCCCAAGATATTTTATGTTATTTGGGGCTATTGTAAATGGTGATGATTCTTTGATTTCTTTCTCAGTCTCTTTATCATTTGTATGTAGGAGAGCTATTGATTTTTTTTAGTTGATCTTGTACCCTTCCACATTACTGAAGGTGTTCATCAGCTGTGGGAGTTCCCCCTTCTAATTGTGGAATTACTTATGTGGACTATCACATCATCTGTAAATAGTGAAGGTTTGACTTATATTTTATTGTTTTAAGAAAGAAAACTATTTTTTTTTCATTTTACATATCAATCCCAGTTTCCTTCCACCTTCCCCCGCAATCCACCACCATCTACTTCTCAGAGAGGGTAAGACACATTGCTTTGAGGAATGTTTAAGCCCCTCCCTACTATATATAGGCTGAACAAGGTATCCATCCAAAGAAAATGGCTTCTAAAAAGCCAGCACAAGCAGTAGTGATAAATGCTGATGCCATTGTCAGTGGCCCCACATTCTGCCCCAACCATACAACTTTCACCCTCATTCAGAGGGTCTAGTTAGGTCCTATGCTGGTTTCTTTCCTGTCTGACTGGAGTTGGTGAGCCCCCACTAGCTCAGATGAACTGTTTTAGTGTATGTCCCCATCATGGTCTTGACCTCTTTGCTCATATTCTCCTACTTCCCATGCTTCAACTGGACTTTGGGAGCTCAGCCCAGTGTTCCACTGTGGGTCTCTGCCTCTTTTTCCATCAGTTTCTAGATAAAGATTCTATTGTGACATTTAAGATAGGGGATGTTTAAGATCTACCAACATATGAACACCTGAGTTTTGGAAAGGAGAAAGAATCTTCAGCAAATGGTAATGACATAACTGGATGTCAGCATGTAGAAGAATGAAGATAGATTTATATCTATCTCGATGCACAGAACTCAAATCTAAATGGATGAAAGACCTCACCACAAATCCTGTTACACTAAACTTGATAGAAGAGAAAGTATATAAAAGAAGATGAGAAAGTGGGAAGTAGCCTTGAATGAACTGGCCTAGAATACCACTTCCTAAACACAACACCAGTAGTGCAGACACTGAGAGCCGCAATAAATAAGTGGGACCTTCTAAAACTGATAAGCTTCTACAAGGTAAAGGACACATTCAATAAGACAAAACAGAGCCTGCCGAATGGAAAAGATCTCCATGAATCCCACAGCAGAGGACTGATCTTCAAAATATATAAAGAACTCAAAAAACTAGACATCAGAATACCAAATAATTTAATTAAAAATATGTACAAATATAAACAGAGAACTCTCAGCAGAAGACTTTCAAATGGCCAAAAGACACTTAAGGAAATCTTCAACGTCCTTGTCCATCAGGTAAATGCAAATCAAAATGATTCTGAGAAACCATCGTATACCAGTCAGAGTGACTAAGATAAAACAAAACAAAATAAAACAACAACAACAAAAAAAAAAAAAACCACCAATGATAACTTATGCTGCAGAGGATGTGAATTAAGGGTAACACTTCTCCATTCCTGGTAGGAGTGTAAACTTGTGCAGCCACTTTGGAAATCATTATGGTGGTTTCTCAGAAAATTAGGAATCAACCTACCTCAATACCCAGCAATACCACTCTTGGGCATATACCCCAAAGATACTCATTTGTATTACAAAGACATTTGCTTGACAATATTTATAGAAGCATGACTTGTAATGGCCAAAACCTGAAAACAACCTAGATGACCCTCAACCAAAGAATGGATAATAAAAATGTGGTGCATTTACACAATGGAGTACCCCTCAGCAGTACAAAATAATGACATCTTGAAATTTGCATACAATTGGATGGAACTAGAAAAAGTCATCCTGAGTGAGGTAACCCAGACCCAGAAAGACAAGCATGGCTTGTACTCACTCATAAGTAGATATTAAATGTAAAGCAAAGAGTAAGGAGTCTATATCCCATGACCCCAGAAAATCTAGAAATTTCATCCAACAAATGATGCAAGAAGAAGCAGAACCTGACAGCAAAGCACTAGGCAGAGCTCCCAAAGTCCAGTTGAAGAGAGGGAGAAACAATAATATGAGCAAGGGGTCAGAACATGATGGGGATACCCACTGAAGCAGCTTACCTGAGTTAATGGGAGCTCACTGACTCCAGACTGACAGTGGGGGAACCAGCATAGGACCAAACTAGGGTATCTGAATGTGGGTGATAGTTGTGTGCCTGGGACAGTCAGTACGGTCACTGGCAGTAGGACCAGGACTTATCCCTACTGATGGAACTGTCCTTTTGGAGCCCATTCCCCTTTGGAGGGATACCTTGCTCCGCCTAGGTATAGTAGAGAAGGCTTTGGTCCTGCCCCAAAGCATAGTGCTAGACTTTGTTGACTCCACATGGGAAGCATTACCCTCTCTTAGGAGCAGATGGGGATAGAGGTGGGGGAAGGTGAAGGAAGCAAGTGGAGGACAGGAAGTGAGAACTGGGACTAGTATGTAAAATTTTAGTTAAATAGTAATAAAATATTTTTTTGTTTTATTTTATTTATTTATTAAAGATTTCTGTCTCTTAAGCAGAAAAAAAAATGTAGTCAGAAAGAATAAAAATTCTCCAAATAACATTTGGATCCATTAATGTATGTCCTATCACCACTTTAAAATCACGGTTTTTACAAAATTGAATTTGCCAGAAGTCTCACCAACTTTGAAAAAAAATATATATATATATATATTGCCTTATATTCTTAGGCAGTGGTCTGCCTAAGAAGCATATGAACAGTTTTCATTGGTGTTTGAAAGGCATGATCATGACTTCACATAAATTTTGAAAATTGTTACAATTATTAATCACTAAGTATGTGTATGAGGTTTTAGAAAAGATAAGGAAGAAGGATGAATACCTATCGTGTTTATAAATGCTCAACAGGAAAGAAGAAAGATTTGAGCAATGTGAAAGAGAAAATGGTTTACTACTTCTTTTTCACTTATTATCTCTGCTGATGCTCTCTTTCATTGCTATAGAACCTGCCAATCATCAGTCACTATTCATAATATTATTTCATTTTATTTATCTTTTCTCAATAAAATTCTTCATCTATGGTTTTATATACTTCCTGTGTCATGAAAATATATTTATGGGAGGAAATAGGCAGATTTATTGATTGATAGATCAATTGATAATGATGATAGAGAGACAAGTAGATACATGAATGGTAGATAGATCACAGACAAATATCGAGTTTATATTCATTTTAAAGGAATTTTTAAAGAACCAAGAGAGTTCCTGAGTTAAATCAGTGAAGAGGGAAGGCATTTGGATTCCACTCCTTTATACTTGAAGCTTTTACAATTTCCTTTTTTTCCCTAAGTGATTTAAACTGATATATTGAAAAGATCAGTTTAGATCTGTTTATTAATTCTGAATAATATCATAATTATAGCTTTACCAAAAAAACCATTTGAAAAGGGCTATATAAAACAGTTTATAGATAAAGGCACTGGTTTGAGTATAAAATAAGTTAATGAATGAGTTCTCAAGAGATCACTAAGATAATTTTAATTCCTAGTTGTAAAAGTATGAATCAAGTTGCATTTATTTTACCTGATCTATTACCAACTGCTAGATACAAACAAGACAAATGTAAATGGCTTTGAAAGTTGCTCTAGGGCAAGGGCTATAGATACAATGAGTAAAACTTAAGTTAAGGTGATCTTGTGAGGTTCTTCTAGATCAGAATGTGTACTATTATCACTCCAGAAGCACTGTCAGCATGGCAAGGACAGGGAGGTTGGTACTCATCTATGGTTTAAATGCATGGAGACAGCTATCCACAGCAATCACCCTGTTTCATGGCAACATGTTCTTTGACAATCTTAGCCAGATTTATTGCAATGAAATTTCCATTTTCTAGCACAATTTCAGTGATTAAATAATTGCTTCTCCTCATGATTTTCAAATTATTATGTCAGTGAACATAATGTGAAGAGGTAAAAAGAAGCATTTTTCTTTGCTCTTAATAGAAAATTAATTGGATGTTTAAGAACATAGAGGTACTTAAAACTGTTAGGAGAAGGTTAGCTGGTAATTTCTAGAAATATTTTCTGCTGGGGTGATCTCTGATCTAGGCTTAGGCTTTGTTTCTGCTCACTCCCCAATCACATAATGTTCAAATACATGGTTTCTATGAATCTATGTTTTCTAGATAGAGTTCCTGCATTTAACGCAGTAGAGAGGGAAGGTATTTGGACAGCAAGTCTAAGTCCTTTAGACTTGAAGCTTTTACAATTTCCTTTTCTTCCTAATTCATTCAAACTGGTATTTTGGAAAGATCTGTTTAGAACATTTCATTGTATGAAAGAATTTCTGAAATTCTGATCTATTTACAAGTCCTTGGTTAGCAGCAGGAAGCATCTTTCAATATTGTTTACTGTGTGTTCAGCCTGTGTGTTGTGATGTAAGGGGAGAGGTTACCATTGAGAGTTCTCAGTGAGAATGATAGAGTGGCACAGAGTGCTGATGGCAGGCTGACAAATTGAAGCTGCGTTTATTGTCTAAATATAGTAGTAGTCAGAATAGGAGTTTGTTGTTAGGACAATAATATGTACCTCTATCTCTCTGATTTGCTGAATTGGAATAGGTAACTACTACCTCATAGGAGTAGAAAAAATTTATAACTGGACCTGAGTCTGAGCCTTTACATATGTTATCAAGTAGCTAGACATTTGATCATTTTGACATTAAAACACTGGTCAAATATAGAAAAAGAAAATACCACAAACACAAGCTTGTATCAGAATGTTCATCACTGTTAAGATTAAAATGACACAATACACATTATAAAAAATTACTTGAGAATTTTACAGCACTATGCAATGGGACATTTTAGTACTATTCGCATATAACTCAAGAGCCAAATGATTGAATTAAAGGGATAACAGGTGAGAATAGATTAATAGTTGAGAGAAAGCTGAATTCCCCCTTCTGTCCCTTGAGGTGACCTTTACTATGTTTTCCTTTGTCCAATCCATCAGCAGTGCCCCTTATAGTATGATTTTTTCCCAATCATATTTACTTAGAAGTTTTCCTTTTCTAAAAAAAACATTTTAAATTTTCTTTCAACTTATAAAGCACAGCATTTTCTCAATTTATTCATGCATTTATTTATTTTAAAAATGTAATTCTGTCAATATTCCTTTATTCACTATTTTAAAATATTGCTTACTCACTTTTCTATTCTTTATAGTATTTTTGTCTTAACACAAAATATTTTTTTTTGCTCAAGACATTTGTAATTAAACATGGGAGATGGAATAGATATATAACCAACTTAATAGTGGGGAGAAATGCGTACCATACATGAAGTTAACAGGTTAGTTATCAGTAAGGAGAGGAATGGAAGAAAACTCTCAAGCAGTGACGGGTTATAGAACCTTAATTAGTACACAGGCTCTCCATGGAATTAGTAGACTATGCCTATGAAGACAGCAGTAAAGAAAATATAAAAGATTGGGTCAAGAATGTGGACAAGCTACACAGCGCGGTGGGAAGAATGCAAACCTTTTAAAACTGATTGCACTAAAGTTACAGGTAATAATAGGCTATAGGAGATGGATTTAGAGATGACATTTAGATCACACAGCGAAGACTCTGGGATGCTGGACTATAAATATTCCTTCAGTAGGAAACCAGGAATACAACCCTGTTTAGTGGGACAAAGATGACAGGTACTACCATATGAGGGGATTAAGACAACAGCAAAGGAACATGAAGGAGCAAATGGTTGTGTGCGAGGCAAAGAAGACCATATTATGGTGGTCAACAGGTCCATGGAGATTTGAGGAAAGTACCACAAAGTCTGGGAACTGAGGGGATTTGTCAGTGTTTACAGGCATCTTTTGATATTATCTGCATAAAAAGCTCCTGGACAGACTATTGGCTCCATTTCACAGAGCGGTAAAGTCCCAAAAAACCACAGCCAGGAGGCAGAGGAACTAGGACTTAAACTAAACAATCTAATTCCTGAACTAGGAGCATTTATGCTAGTATGGAACTCTTTTCTAACAGGGAGTTGGCAGGGAAAGACAATATTATGGCATAAATGAACTCTTCTAGCCTTAGTGACTGAGAAGCTGTACGTTAATAACGGAATTAGTGGACTGACTGTATAAAGGGAGACAAAGAGCTCCAGTTTGGACTGCTGATCCCATATTCTTCATTTGTCATAAAAGAAGAGCTAAGCATCAGGAACTCAGGAAAAGGTGTGGACAAACACAGCTCAGCATTTTACATTGGAGTGATAGGGCCTCTGAGATGGGCAAGAAAAGAGGAAGAGGGCAGTGAACAGAAGCAAGCAGGCCAAGAGCAGGCATTGGAAAGTCACAACGGCAACAGCAATTTCATCAGGAATCACAAACAGGATTCCATCTCAGAGAGCTGAAACGTGTTCTAGAGAAGCACTCATCTCCTACGTAGAGAAGCCATTCCACTGCAGGGCACCATGAGCTTGTAAATCAATTAAACCCAAATTATAAAGACAAATAGCATCTGTTTCTATTGTGACATAAAATCTCCTAAGAAGAACCTCTAGCTGGAATAAACTAAAAATTTTATAATGCCACCTGACTGAGTTGGTTTTCTTCATACAGTTTCAATAATATAAAGACAGCTTTGGGGCCTGTTGGGTCCTTCGAGATCACATGGTCTAACACCCTCCTTTTATAATTGAGAAATCTGAGCCCTAGAGAACTGACCCCAGTTCACCAAGCTAGCTTTTTCATAAATGTGTTCATTTATATTAACACTCACTAATGGGGAGAGACCAAGCATTTTGTATTTCATTATGATACATGCCTGAGAGTATTGCAGAGATGTGCCTTTACTGTACAAACACAATCTTTATTAAGATTCTAATTTGCATAGATCTTCTTACCCTTCCTATGAATATAACCTCTTCATCATGTTTTTTTTTTTTTTCTTACCCTCAATGAGACTTTTCAGGCATGAAATCAGACAAGCTCCCCAATAATTATTTTATTTTTTAAAGAATATTTGAACTTTTAGAGTGGAAATAAAAGGACAGATAACATCAGGTGAAGGAAAAGAGAGCCCAATTAGGTTAGAGGAAGAAATTAAAGAGAACTGTGGGTGTGTGTGTAGGGGGTGGATCCTTCCCTAAGAGTCAAGCACCTGTTCTTTATTTTTCTAAATTGTTATTTAACCTTAGCCCCAGGAGATGTGACAATCCTACTTTAAATTAGTAATAGCCAGCACATAGATTACATTATTTTGAAAGTTTGCCATTGCCATGACTACCAGTAAGAGCAGTTACTCTCCATGTCTGAGACCACAGGTTGGTTGCAACCTCTATGCTAGTGGCTTTCACCATCCTGTTTCTTATGACTATAAAGTGGTGTACCCTTCCAGAATTCCAGGAATGGCTAGTCATCAGGTAAGTTTTCCTGTTTTATATCAGAGAGTTTCTCTGACTTGGGAGCTTGTCACAGCTATTTTCCCCTTTCTTACTATTGGCCATAATAGCTTTAGAACTTCTGTCTTACTTAAGATGAAACATCATTTTTTCTTCATGCTTTAAACAGGCATCCTAACTATGCTTTAGTACCATATCGTAGGATCTTTTCCAAAAATTGCTTGTTGGAAACTGCTCACATGTACAGATAAACCCTTCTCTGCAAAACAGCATATTCTCTCTGAATATATTCATTCTCGTCTTGCTGGTTTGGGCAAATTCTTGAATAATAGTTCAACTCCTTTACTTGGAATGTTTTCTTATAAAACTTTCATTTTTTGCATGGGGTGCTTCTGGTATAAAAAGCCTTGCCCTGAGCCCTGGGCACCTTGTCTGTAGGATATTTTCATTCTCTGTCTTCTTCTTCAGTATCTTACCAATGTTAAATTCCTGCTTAGTGACTGGCCTGACACCTCTAATTCTTTCTCTTAAATCATCCGCTTCTTCCTGTCCTCTGAATCAGAGAATGCGAAATATCTACAAATATAATTTACTAGGACACTAATAGCTTTAAAGAATATGCATTTTAAAAAGTACTTTGCTATAGATTTGAGTTGGAGTAGAGCTGTTAGTTATAGTGCCTTATTTTAGGAAAAAACATTAATAATTCCCATATTTTCTCTGAAACTCTAGATAAAATTCTCTAGTCACAAAAAATTATTGTACAAATGCAAATATTATATAAAATTTAGTTTTGGTAGACTAAAATAACTTACTTTTTCTTTGTGGGATTTTATTTCTTCCTCTCACTGAATCTTAAACACTCTTAAAGAAAGCTTTATTTACTTTTCTGAAGTGTAAATCTCTCTGCAAACATGTGATCTCTAATTATTCCTTCACTATAGACCAATAAAACCTACTATCTATTGAACCTATAGTTCCAAAAATAATTTGGAATATTCATACATGCAAGAAATATCTTTCCCTTTGCTTTTTAAGGACATAGGAAAGTCACCAAACTAGTGACCAAAACCACATATCATTTCAATGTTTCTACAGGAAATGTGGTAAAATGATTTTCCAAACTGGGAATTATAATACAAACCAAAAAGTGACAGTGCCATGTAAAACCACTACTGCGAAGCATGCATAACAATCCTTTAAAAATCCTGGGCTCCTCCAAGCGAAGGGTTGTAGTCTAAGTTTTCTTAGAAGAATGTTTATAAGAATACATTTTAGTGGTGTAGTGCAATTGTGAAACAAACCCTTTCTCCCTTAAGTTGATCTTATCAGAGGATTTTATCACAGCAAAAAGGAATAGCACTAAGACACCATTTTAGAAAATACTTTTCAATGAACTCAATCTAATTAGCTAAAAGTGAGAAACATGAATTAATTGTATGGCATTTTAAGGCACTATAAGTGTAATTTGTGATACATAGAAGCTAATTTATATCACCCATTGTGCTCCAGTTTCCTAATTTATAAAATTAGATGATAAAATTTAACTATTTCACATGGGTTATATAAAGATTAAATATGCAAATGCCAAAAAAAAGTGTGGAATAGTACCCGAGGCTAAGCAAGAATGAACAATGTTAACTACAAGCCAGTTATTGAATGTAATAAACCTCTGCAAGTTATTCTGACTCTGTTCTGACATGTCACGTTTGAAATGTTATTTATAGATATACTATCTAGAAAATAAAATGCAATAAATGTGATTTCCTGGAAATGTCAGTGTTAAGTGTGTCAGCAGCAAGACGTTGAGCACACTGGTCACCCTTTGTCCAAATCAGGAGCATCAGACAGTCATGGATTATACACATAAGCTAGCACTTAGCTTACTCTCCGCACTCATAAACAATCAGGCATATTCTGTCCTGGGAAAGTCTTCCAATTCCAATTGATATAATCAATATAATCCAGAGCAGACATGCTTTGACCAACCTAATATCATCAATCACTCAATAAACTTCCTTCCCAGAAATTGTGTCAAGTTGATAGTAAAATCTAGCTATCTCACTTGGCTTTCATTTTCCTTTTATTTATTTTTTCTTTATTATTATTAAAATATATTAGTTCTATGGATAATGTGAAAAAAGAATACATTTTAGTTGTATAATATTTAAAGCAAAATAAAATCTCCTATACCAGTGAGAGCAAAGAGCAGTGAGATTAGTGAACCCATAACAAAGAGAATATCCATCAACTTCATATTTTTCTCTCACACAAAACTAGCATTTTCCTCAACTAGATATTTCATGATTGCAAATTTGTAGGGTGACTCTTATTCACTTAAATTAATAGTCAGATATTGTATTTAATAAAGAGGTATGAATTCTCTTCTTGGAAATTCATAGTTTTATTTAAATTTTGCAGCCTGTTATCTGTGACTTTTTTGGCTGAAAGTCCTACTGCGGTACATCTCAATCCTGACTGTAATTACAATCAGTCAAGAGGGCCACATTCCTGGGAACTGGAGCTACAAGTGTTTGTGAGCCTACTGGCGTAGGCGCTGGATGGGTGATGGGTCTTCTGCAAGAACAGGAAGGGTTCTTAACTGCTGGGTCACCTCTCTATTTCTGAGTCAAGAATTTTTAAAATTAGTTTTTTTAACACTTAATGCAAATGATAAACCTCCAGGTTTTATTTTTGTCAATGTATCAGATAACTAACATAGCTACAAACTTGTTTCTTTCTAATCCCTCATCCCATTTTAGGTTAAACAACTCATTATTCCTACTTCCTTTATAAGTGTTTAGGATGTATTAAATGTTAAGACTATACTAAATTCATAACTTAAAACTAATATGCCTTCACTGTGTTGCTCAATTCCCTCCTTGCTGCTTAAATCCCCTTAGCTTGACAATTCAACAGAACTGTCATTTCTGACAAAGTACATGTCACCTAGTACAAACTTATGGGTTTAAGAATTGTCCTTGTCATAGGAAAATTTATCCCCCATCTTCAAACTGTGTGTTCAGTGATATTTTACAATTCTGTTTTCAAAAGCCGTGGTTGGTAAAATTGATGAGCTACACTGGTGAGCACAGCAGGAACATCCTGTGTCTTCAGGCGAAAGATCTGTCATTGCCAGGAGATTCAGTTCAGTGGGAGGGATGGCATGTGAGCATGCAGAGCCTTTGTCACCCAATTTCAGAAAAGGAGAACATGGAAGGAGAAAGAAAATGCCTCATGAACTGCACGGATCTGTATGGAGTATTTTCTGTTCCTGTTTTTCAAGGTCTTCTATGACAGTGGTTCTCTTTACTCAGAAAACAAGAGCTATAACTAGCATGGCAAAGCACACACCAAGTCCTAAAAGAGTGGTTTTCATAAACCTTCCTGAACTAGCATATGCATTGCCCAAGCATGCATTGAAGTTAAGATCACTCAGCAAGCTCTAAAATGTGGTTTGAGATGCATCTCCATAGATGGTGCTAAGGTTCCTGATATACAGAGTACTCATGGTCTCTGTGCCATTAGCTTCATTAACAAACATTGGAAATGTACTCCCTACCCTAATTGTCAAATTAGACCAAGTAAGAAGTGAGCATTTAGAAGTTGTTTATTCTCTTGCCCTATAAATGATTTGGTGAAAACACACCAATCATCTTTATTTCACTGTCTCGTTGCCACTAATTAGAGAAGAAAGTGCATTCTCTTTAAATTTCAAGATCTACTTCCACCTAGCATATGAAAATCTTTTGCTATTTAAAAATCATATTTTAACAAGAAACTTAAAATAGGGACCTAATGAGCTGGTGATAAAACTACTTCCAGGCATTGGTGCTGTATTCAGGGCTGAATTAATACTTTGCTCATGTGTAAAGAAATGGAGTAAGTAGCAATAAGTTAATAGATTCTGTCACTTGTGGAGCAAACTAACTGTTTTTTAAAAAATTAACCCTGAACTTTATTCTCATTTCTTACTTAATGGAGAAGACATACTCCATATATTATTTGTAATAGAAAAATCAAGTGATTTTATCTTGGCTTCATTCTCCCCTTAATTTAAAGTTTCTGTATTTATCATGTGCACTGAATTTGAGTGAAAGATTGACATGCAGTGTAATTACTCTAAATACTTATGGGATGCTTAACATGATGAGGCAGGTTCCATTACGGCTTTCATTAGTTCAGTAAATTGCTCTTATATTTTACAGCTGCTATCCATTTTAAAGGTAGGGAAACTGAAAATTAATACCTTGGTTCTATTTTAAACATTTAAACTTTTCAGAGATTTCAGAGACAAAGCATAAAAACTACAACTATTGAATGCAGTGGTCATGCAAGCATCCACTTTGTAACCCTGGCCCTCTTGGTGCCAGGTGTAATTTTGGTGGCACTAAGGATCGTTCTTAGTAACCTCTGTTCATCTTCTTCCAAAAAAAAAAAAAAAAAACTGAAACTATAGCTTCTGGAATTTATCTTCCTCATCAATGTTCTTGTTCATGTTAGTGCATATAACCTAAATAGTAACCTATAAACCCATTTATTTACTTATTATCTAGTACTAGAAGGTTGGTATGTGTCTGCTTGGAAGTTATAACATGTCTATTATCTCCAGTCATATTGGATCTTGTCTTTATGATGAATCTACTGTTACCTATAATCTACCTACATACCTGTTTATTGGTCTGACTTTTCTTATGTTGTTAGGTGACAGAGAAACCGTACACATGAGTGGGAAAGATTCTTGAACAATAACTTGAACTCACTAGGGGCTTTTTAGATATATTTTATCCTTCAAGATATTTAGTGAAAATTTCATTACTTTCAGCCTGGGTGCACACCTTCTCAGTCTCATATTCCTTTCATTTCCAGATGGCCTGAGTCCTTTAGGTCTGCAGACCCTTCAAAGTCTAATTCTTAGAAATATCCCTTCTCTTCAGCAAGCTTCTTTCAGCTTTATGGTTTCTTTGGAAATGCCGCTCTTCCTCTCATTTCCAACTTACCTTGCGCCGTCCTATGGAGCACAGCCCATGCCCTCCTTTCAGTGTCTGCCATCAGCTATTTCTTCATGTTGAAGCTTCCATTCCTTCAAATTTCTGCTAGCAATAAAATTACTATGCTTACCACATCCCTTATGGCTAATGATCTACCTCACATATTACCTTCTTCAGATTTATTTTACAAAAGCAGGTATACTTGTTATAGATTCATAAATTTTTCCTGTATTTTCTCTGAAAATAAAATTCATTGATTTTACATTCTTCAAATCTCTGGTGACATCATATTACAGTTTAATGAACATTTATCATTTTCGGTTTCTTACAATTTATCAGCTCTTAACATGAACGCATCTGACATCTGAAGTTGTCCCTCTTATTCTTCTCTAGGAACACATTTGACTTCATTTACCACTGGTAAAGTTATAAAATAGATAATGACTTTTAATCTCAAAAAGGAAATAATTAATTTTCAAAAAAATACCTGAACCAATAGCAATATTCTGTGCTGTTTTATTTTCCCTGACTCCAAACTCATAGCTCACAGGGGAGCAACTGTTCATTTTAAGTTTTGTTCATAGACTGCTGTTCTGAGATTGTTTCCAAACAATGGCAAAGGATTTACAACACCACGCAGAATCCACATCCCTTAAGGATGTTTGTTCCACCTGAAGTAATACATCCAGTGAACACTAGCCAGAAAGAACAAAGCTTTACCTTTGGCAAAATCATGCCATCTTTACTCATGATCTTTTTATATGCACAGGTCACCCTTTCATCCAAGGCCAGATGGCATTATGGTGATGTCTCTAACTCCATACCCATCCAGTTGATGATGGCATCCTCTCTGGCCATCGTGAGTCATTTTTGACTGTGAGAAAATCTAATAAATATGTAAAGATAGTGTTTATAATTTTGAATGTCTCTAGCCTATTCAAAAGTCAAAGTAATTTTTAAAGATGAAATACTGTTTCTCAAACTATAAATTGTTTACTTGATATAACTTCCAAACCTCTCTGTTCCTGTTCAGTCTGATTCATTGAGAACACAACTACAAAGAAACGAAGTAATTGGTGAGAATTTAGTGCTCTCAAGACAGCTCACATTTTAAAAAGTTTTTATAATCTATGGTAATTGAGTGGATTAAATGATAAATTGTGTGATGTGTTTAGTATATAGAATTATTTAATCATGTAATTAGGACAATTACCACGAGTACAATATTCATTTAGTACTGTGATTTCATGTTCTGTTCTATTTATATTTACAATAATAATTACTTTAGCAATCTATAGTGGTGGTTATGGGAATAATATGATCTGAGAGTGGTTTATTTCTCATTCTTTTTCTTTTTGTTCTACTATATCAATTCTATCTATTGCCTTCCCATATATCTGTGCGTTTTTCTCTTATTGATCTTCCCTATTCCTCTTTTTAGATATTAGTTCTTAATCATGTCTAAACTACTACTACTCGATCATATTTTTTCTACAAATTTCAAGACAAATAACCCAAATTCCAATAAGTACAAACGTAATCAGAAAGAATCAGCTAGGGCTTAGGTCAAAGCCCCTTTCTATTTTTTTATGTGGCCTGTAGGCTACTGCTCTGCTTTCTTGTAGAAAACAGAGTCTTTGCTGCTTCACTGATCAAAGGGCAGTGTTTCTGAAAGGGGCCTTTTAATGCAGTTCTAGTCAGAACAGCACAAAGATTCAAGACAAAGCAAGCCTGCCAAAATTAGTTGTCCCTTGAGAATTGATTGGATAGCTTATTTCTACCAACCTAAAATGAGAAAAAATATTGCCAGAAAAGAAATATTAAGAAGACATTCCTTCTCTTGGGTCTAACATGGCTACACAAAGGTATTGTGTTTCTTGTGTTGAAGCTGACAGGCAGGAGAAACAGAGTTTTCTCCCTCGGTGGGAAAGTTGTTGAGCTCTTCATGCTGTTGGAGTTAAGCATGTGCATCTCTAATGCCCTTGAATCCTGCTTTACAGTAGTGTGTGGGAGGAATGAATGATACTTTGCCTGATTCTATTCCACGTATTTTCTTTCCAAAATTATTTAGATATGAATATTCATAGAGCACTTGTGAAAATAATTGACATTTAAATCCTAAATGTCTTAAAATCCATAAATACAGTAAATGTCATTTTACATAATGAGGTGTTTTTCTAGGTGGTTCTGTAGTTAAAGAGCTGTTCTCTGTTTAAATCAAAACTGTATCACTATCTTGATTCCTAGTACGTCATAATCTCCCCGATGTCTAGATTGTATTGAGTGCTTCTCCTCTTTAACTCCTCACATTTTCACACTGTAATGCTAAGAGTCTGTACCAGGTGATTCTGATGTGGATCTCTGTAGGTAGAGTTTTCAATTTATACCACCAGTCTGTTCTGTCCCAACAGCTAATCACTAAATAACCACACAGTGACCTATTATTTATTATAAATGCTCAATCAATAGCTTAGGATCGACTCTAACCAGCACTTACAACTTAAATTAACCCATCCCTAGTCATTTATGTGTTGCCCCGAGGCTTGTTTACCTCATCTATTAACTTCCCATGTTACTTCTTCTGTGTCTGACTCATGACATCTCTGACTCTGCTCTCATCCTGCCCAGGGTTTTCTCTGCCCCCAAATCCTGCTGAGCTTTTGACCAATCAGCTTTTTATTATGAATGAGAGCAACACATCTTCACACTGTACAAAAGAATATTCAACAGCATTTCTCAAAGTTAAAGTCCATGGATATTTGAGGCCATGTCAGTTATTTCTTCAGAAATATACTGAGCAAATACAATGGTTTTCCTTCATTGTCTATGTATTTTCTTTATTAACAAAACGCTGAATCCTAGGTTGTTACCACTAAAACCTGTACTCAAGCACAAGGAACACTATTGACCTTGACAGACACATTTTTGACTTTACTTGTGTCATACCTGCATGTCCTTCTCACCTTGAGAGAACAACATTTGACCTTACTTCTCTGTCCTTCCCATATTGTGAGAACCACATTTGAACTAACTCATGTATTGCTCCCCTTTCTTTAATTTTTGCTATCCTTTTAGGTTATTTTGTTAACATTACATTTCTTCCCCTAGGATCCTTACAACCATAACCTGACTAATTTATTGTGACCCTTTCAAATATTAAGGGTCCAGAGGACATGTAATTTCTTATGATGATATTTGCCAATTATCATTCTCAAAATATACCATGCATAAATTTAATGTGAAACTGAGATAACTTCCTAGCTAAGCACTTCTAGCATATCTCTAGAAAATAAATGAGTGTGTGATTCAAAGGACACCATTAATATATTTTTATGTGAGATGACACCACGAACACGAATCACAAATGAGTCTTCACTAGAGAAGCCTTCTGTCCTTCAGTGTGAAGGTGCTGAAAAGTCCTGAGAGTCAAAGGGAAAGACCTCTAGAAACACATCCAATAAAGGTCCCTATGCTTCTCTCCAGATTTTCCAGCCCTATAAACCATAAACCTTGCCTTTTATGCTGATTAAATGTTACTGGGACTCATAATTAGTTACAATCAGATGATTCTTCAAACAACATTTTATGATTGTGAATCGCCAGTGTATGAATATTAAAAATAACTTTAGTCCAGTAGTTTTTATCTCACAGTCACATATTTTAAATGTCTCTTTCTCACAAATTGGCGATAAAACTATCCAGGAGTATAAAGAAGTAAATCAGTGTGCACTCATTCTCACCAAGAGTGGCATGGGATATTGAGCACCTTCATTTTATTTAAATTATAAAGTTAATATGTAAGAATACTTAAATAAAGTTGTATTTACGAATATGGATAAGTTTAAAGGCAACTAATGTGATGTACATAAAAAAATCAAACACATTAGTGTGTACAATTAAATACTGAGACCAAAGGAGGATAATCACATTCAATTACTATTATATCTCAGGTTGTAGCCTAAAATATTAAACGGAAGACATAGACTTCAATCATAACCAAATTTCCTTGTTCAAACATTGCTAATTAACTTTTCTAATTTTTAAAGATATTTTAAAATACTTTCTTTAATAATTTGACTTAAACCACTAGTCATTCTAATTTAGATGTCATGAAAAATCTGTTGACTGTCAATAAGGAATTGAGTCTATGCGGCACTGCTCATAATTCTAACTGGGAACATTTTGATGTGAATTAAGTAAATAGTTATGTTTTTTTATAAAATAATATTTCCTATTTGTAATACTTTTACAGAATGCACCCTATTTTATAGGGTTGGTTACTGGCATATTAGTTTCCATATAAATTAGTGGAAGTTGTATTTTCACTAGGGAAAAGGGAATACTCATGCCTGAGTTTTTCTAGGTAGATGTTCTATAAAACACTCAAATCATAGTATTTCTCTCCTTTTTTACACTTGTTTTAGTTGTGAGAATTTCATTCATCTGCACCATATTTAAATAATTTAACCCTTTCTTCTTCCCCCACTTTCACTTCACTTACTCCAGCTATCCTCATGACCCTCAAACTCCCTCTCTAATTTACAACCTCTGAATTATAACTGTTTATATATGTCATTTATGTAATATATGCAATGATTATAGCATGTAATACATGTCATGTAATATATTTTACATATGAACAAACACATATATATGTACACATATATTTACACATAAATGTAAATTAACATATAAATACAAATACTAACTAGATGAGTCCTTCTACCATCACTCATGAATATGAATTTAGGGCTGAACACTTAGAGTTGGAATAACTGCCAGAGAGTTGGTCACTAAAGATGCCTGAGTCAACCTTTCTAAGCAGACATAAATTGCCGAAAATTCTTCTTGCTTTCAATCAAGGTAATAAATAACTGTATAATGGAAGCATGAAACATATATGTATACTTGTGTGTATGTATATGTATCTATTGATGTTCCATTTTCAGAAGACCAAAGTAGAAAACTGTAAACTATATTCACTGCCATAGGCTCTTTTTCTCCATCTCCCCCTTACCCAATGGTCTCTGACCCTTGGTGTGGTGCTATAGGAAAATGGTCTTACATCCTGTAAAATTTGTCACTCATATTGGTTTAATAAAATGCTGATTGGCCAGGCATATATGAAGTATAGGTGGGGTGTAGGCAGAAAGTATAAGCAGGGTGACCAGAATTCTGGGAAGAGGAAAGGCTCTTTGTCACCCAGACACAGAGCAAGCAAGATGAGAATGCTTTACTGATAAATGTTACCAAGCCATATAGCTAACACAGAAAATAATTATGGGTTAATGTAAGATATAAGAGTTAATAAGAAGACTGAGCTAATTGACCAACCAGATTATAATTAATGTAAGCCTTTATATATATTTTTTGAGACTGAGCAGCTGCAGGATTGGGTAGGGCAAAAACCACTCTCTACAAATGTCACCACATAAAATCTGAGAAAGCTTAGGGAATAATTATAGACACAAAAGAATGGAGTTAAGCATGGCTTCTTGGTAGAAGCATTTTCTCAGGTGAGCTCTGTTTGCTAGAGGCAAGAGCATCTCATTTAAAAGAGGCTTCCTGACTCAACTTTAACTGTAAAAACTTGTAGCTCTTTTAAGATGCCCCACATCAAAGAAGTAAATGGTATTTATGAATAGCTGACAACATGCTTCTTGGTGGTGGAAGGGACCTTAAAACTCCATAGAGGTCTGGGAAAAAAATGACGCCCACTATACATTCCTGTTCCCATTCCCATGAGAACCTGATCTAACCACAAATTCTATTCTATTTCCCCTTCCAAAGGTGAATCGTGATCCCCCCCGCTCTCCTTATTATATAGCATCTCTGGATCTGTGGATTGGAGCAAGATTATCATTTGCTTAACACAGCTAATGTCCACTTTTTAGTAAGTATTTGTTTGTCTTTCTGGCTCTGACTTATCTCACTTAGGATAGGTTTTTCTAGCTTCATCCATTTTCCTTAAAATTTCCTGATGTCATTTTTTTAATAGTCAAGCAATATTCTGTTGTGTAAATGTACCACATTTTCTTATCCTTTCTGTGTTTGAGGGGGGTCTAGGTTATTTTCAGATTCTAAATATTACAAATAAAGCTGCTATTAATATAGTTGAGGAATGTCCTTGTGGCATAATTGAGTATCCTTGGCATATTTCCCAAAAGTGGTAGAGCTGGGTCTTGAAGTAATTTGATTCTTAATTTTCAGAGAAACCACCATATTGATTTCCAAAGTGGCTGTACAAGTTTTCACTCCTAACAGCAATAAAGGGGTGTCTCCCTTGCTTCACATTCTCTCCAGCATGAACTGTTATTTGTACCTTTGATACTAGCCATTTTGATAGGTGTAAGATGGAATTCTAAAGTCATTTTGATTTGCATTTCCCTGATGGCTAAGAATGTTGAATATTTCTTTAAGTGTTTCTCAGACATTTGGGATTTCTTTACCGAAAATTCTGTTTAGATATATACTCTGCTTTTAATTGGATTATTTAATTTGTTGAGTTCTTTATATATTATGTATATTAGTTGTCTGTCAAAATTGGAGCTGGTGAAAAAATTTTCCCATTTTATTGTCTGCTGTTTTGTCCTATTGAGAGTATCATTTGCCTTATCTGCACTTCTGGGTTCTGGCTTGGTCTCTGGTAGAACAAGGGGTTTTCTTTATTGAAAATAGATTCTCCTTTCATACAACAAATTCTGAGCACATTGCCCCTCCCACTATTCCTCTCATCCCCCTAGCTCCTCCTCTCTTTACCTCCCCCTCCTTCATAGATATTCTCTCTCTAATATTCTACAGAAAGAGCAGGCCTCTAACATACAACAAGCAAACCTGACAAAATAAGATACAGGAAGACAAGGCAAAAGCCCTCATATCTAAGCTGGACAAGACAACTCAAAAGGAGAAAAAGAGTCCTAAGAGTAAGCAAAAGAGTAAGATACATACCTGTTCCCACTGTTAGGAGTCCCACAAAAGCATCAAGTTTACAGCCATAACATAGATGCAAAGGAGTTGCAAACCCTTATAGGGCCTTGCTTGTTGCTTTAGTCTCTGTGAGCCAATATGAGCTCTGCTTAGTTGATTCAGCAGGCTGTGTCCTTTGTGTGTCCTCCATTCCTTCTGTTGCCCATAATCTTTCTTCCCTAACATTTAAGTGATTCTCTGAGCTCTGCGTGGAGGGGGCATATACTGACTTTACAAAGCATACATAAGCCAAAAGGATGCTTAGTATGGCATCAGTTTCTGCATTAAATCAATAACTATTTTCATGATGTAAGATGACATTTAATTGTATGACTGTTAATTTCACAGTTTGGGTAAGCCAGTGTCCCATGACAATTATCACATAAGACATGACCAGTATGGAGTTAGTTTTGAAATTCCTGTTGTTAATGTGGATTTTCTGATGATATAGAAAGTTTAGAAGCACATTATTCTCACCTAGACTCAGTATTATATCACTTATTCCTAACCTATGCTTAGTATATCAGTATGCCTAACTTAGACTTAGTATAACACCAGGTAAGTCTAACCTAGGCTTAGTATAGGATTAATTATGCCTAACATATGGTCAGCACAATACCAGCACATCCTGAGAAAAATTTTCCTATTTTTTTAAAGTATGAATGTGTCTCTATGCACGCAGCATTATTTCCAAATTATGCTATAAATGTCAGAACTTCATCCTGTGGCCTTGGAGGTATCTGTATTGCCAGGCACACCACCATATCTCACAATAAAGTCCATGAAGACCTAATCTAAATGAAATAAAGAAAACATTTAAAAATCTTGAATAATTTATTCTGATATTTCTAAACTTATATATGTACAGATAAGTGGAAATATATTTGTCTCATTTTAATAAAATGTTTTACAGTGTTACCCTCCGTAAGATGAATATGAAAGAAAATTGTGTAAACCTGATTGCATTAATATTTTATTGGCAGCAGCTAGGCAAATTGTAGAGTGCTTGTAAACAGCACACAATCAGTGGCTACAGAAAATCCAGGCATCCCAGAAGCTTCAGCTCCATAAACAAACAGCCATGTATTTGAAGAAAAATAATTCAAACTTTTTAATTCCTAATTTAAATTGTATTACTCACTTAAGCAGTTTAGCTGATTATAATTATGAAAACATGCCATGGATTTGGCAGTAACTTGCATAATTCTGCTGTGGTCCAGATTATTAATAGGTTCAATGATGCTCCTTTTCAAAAATTAATATCAATGTCAAGATTTTCAATGTATGAAACCAGTGACAGTAAGATGAAAAATGCATTTGCCTTTCCTTTATCAGTATAGTAGGTTGTAAAACAATTATTCCTGGTTATTACTTCACTGTGCTTTCAAATACATTTGTTACTTTAATTAGGACATCTTAATTTAATAGACACAATTGAGATTTTGTAATCTAAATGTTGACTCATTGTGACTCAAGAGTGCATTGCTTTAGTTTGTAATGGTAATAGCATGTTCTTTTATAGGGAAACTAAGATCATGTCTAATTTTACCCAGTTTGGAAAACCAAGGTATCAAGGCAAAGAAAGAATGCTTTCATCTTAGTGGCTGTGACAACTTGCAAAATGTTTTCTTTTTATTACTAATGGAGTGAAGAAGATGAAAAATGTTTGCTGTGCTATCCTTAGGGAGATTACAAGTGATAACTGCAATACAGAATCAAGTAGAGTGCATATTAGGATAAAACTTTATCAGCAGCCAAAGGGGCATGATTAAATAATGAAAAGATTACTTTTTTCTTAACTTCAAGTGAATTATTCCAGAAAAACAGTAATGTTTGCCCTTCCCTATTTCTTTCTCCTCCTCTGTGTGTTAGGTTCAAAGTATCTTTCTACTAACCCCCATCCCACTATTCCTGTTACATTAAAACGCAATAGAGTTCTATAATAATAGTGCTGTATTAATAAATGCTCCCATAAAACTGCATCCACTCCGCATTTTTTGAATGATTCAGATATTTTTGTAAGTAGAAGTATTCCAATTATAGAAACATTTCTAAAGTAGAAAAATCACTTAGATCTTTATGGGTTCCAAGTTAGTAAAATACTGCCATTGTTAAACCTCTTCATCTGCCACATACCTGGAACCACTTATCTGTTTTCTAAATGTATACTTTGTTTTCTGTACACTGTACATACATGAGGAGATGAATACATCTTAGTAGATGAATGAAAACATGGTTAAAAGCTATTATGTCTCAATCTTTCCCATATATCTTCAGCCGTTATTCATGCTCAAACACATGGGTAAGTAATAATATTTTTCCTGCTAATATTTCAGGGTCTAGAAGTTATAACATATCCTATTGTTGCTCTAAAAATTACTTAAGTTACTCAAAAGCATATTAAATAACTTACCTTCATACTGGGACTTTTTTTTTTCCTTTGGGGCTTGACTATAAACATTTTGCAGGCCAAAGTATAGGATACAATAATAACCAACTACTTTTCATATGGAAAACAGGGAAATCATACCTAGTATACAAAATATTTCTATTGTCCCTAATTTTTAAGGAAAACAGTAGGTATTTTCAATAATTTCCTACTCTCAAACATCAGAGTAAAGAATAGTTTACTTAAAGAATCTTCAAGATTGTTCTAGATTTGTGATTATTAACCATTGTAATGTATTACATTGTCTCAAAGAGTTTCAAAAAAATTATGCCTAATAAACTTTACTTCCTAATTAAATCAGAAGCAGTGACTAGTGTGTCAACACTTTGCAAACTCCATGATGTCAAGAGCTTTTTCTCTAAGGTGAAAGCAATATCATCCATAATGATGGATTTTCTAGGCTGGATCTATGAGAACTACTGGAACCTCCAGACAAAATCCTATCTAAGAGGAAACTCTGGAATGACAGTCCCATTGCTTCTGGGCTATGGGCATTTGTGAGGAACAGGGAAATGTGGGAATTAAGCACCAAATAAGACCATGAATAATAAAGAATCAATTCACTACAGAAGTGACACACTCTGGGTTTGAAGACAGCAGCAAGCAAGGGAAACCACTAATTCCATTGTTAGAAGATGTATCTTTAACTAGCCTACAAAGAGGCTTTGTCAAGATACAATGAAAAGGATTTAGATTTCCACAAAATTTTAAAAATTATCACCATCTGTTCTGGTAAACAGTACAGAAACCACTAGTACTCTGTTGGTGAGTGTGGGTAATAATGAGATTGTAAGACAAGATAAGAAAATTCTAACAGTAAAATCCATCTCTAGAAACAGTCTCTGTGCTCTGCACACCTGCCAGGTTCTTCTTCTCAAGGAACTTCAGTTATATTGAAAAATACAATTAAAGCATTGCATTAAGACTGGCTAGTCAGTACCTCAATAAACATGATTGTTATACTAAAATTTTCTTCTATTTCTATAAAACAAATATTCAAAATCACACAACACAGATGGAAATAATAGCGAGTCCAGGCTATGAATGTAAATAAATGTAGTTCCTTAATGTCAGTGAAGTGGGGGCACTAAGCTTATAAAATGACAATTCTAGAAGTGAGTTTTACACTGAAGAATCTAAAAGTGCCCATTTGTTTTGATGAATTATGCATTAGAGAGAGGGATTTCTGAAATACTTGGCATGGTGATTATTGCTAAGGGAGGCTATAGATTTAACTGCAGTATTAGATGAGATAAATTGTGCCCATAAGAATAATTACACATGGCCCATCCTGCTAATCTCAATTCTCTTAAAATTTTGGTTAAAAGTAAAGAAAATATCCATTTCACTTGTGTTTATATGTATGTTTCTCATGACCAGGCATTACTTTGAATGAAAACATGATACTATGTATTACCAGTGTAACATATGATGCTTTCTGCTCATGTTTATCTTCCAGGTTTATTTTACAGATTAACCTTTTTAATAAATAAATGGATTTTAGAGCCAACATGCTATGGAGCATTAGTTGACTTTGCTTTAGCCTTCAAAGTATAGAAGTGATATGGGATTCTCCTCTGTGTGTTGCCAATATTGGTCAATAAAGAAACTCCCTTGGCCTGATAGGGCAGAAAATAGGTAGGTAGAGAAGACAGAACTGATAACATAAGATTTAATTAAATACACAAAGTAAGTTATGGTGCTGGTGACTGATCTGTAGCCTATTACACAAAGCTTGCACTGAGGATTTGGAAATATATTGCCAGAGAGCAGCATGTTGCCTGGACTCAAGGAATTTGTAAGTTATTTTGGGAATAAGTAGGGATGAACAAGCAGCCCTTCCTGCAATAATTGGCACCAACATAATGGACTGAATCCCCTTAAAAACCCGAAAGAGCTTTATTTTAAACACAAAAATACAGAGTTTAACAGAGCTTTTTGCTGTTTGCTGGTGGCATGCCACAGCTCCTTTAATAGAGGTTTTCCTGACTCAGCCATAACTAAAGAATAAAAGTGACACAGTTTTAAAATGCTGCCTGATTAACAGTGCCCCCAAACAGCAGGAAGTAGTATGGACAGAACTATGCCCGTATTCCCAAATATTGTTTATAATTGTTTGCTTACATTTAAAGGGGGATATTATATAGATATGAATAATTTGCATTGATATGAATCTTGGTTTATTGATACAAATTTACGGTCAATTTTCTTATTGTATATGCATTTCTGATCTTGATTAAGGTATTGTGATTGTGTAGTTCATTTTAAAATGTAATGTATAATTAAGAAATACAGGTTAATAGATAATCATCTGTAAGTCAAGATTGTAGTCATGTTAGATTTATTTCAGTTAGTTAGGTATTCTTCAAATCTTTTGGAGACCTTCAGATTATGGCATTTAAATGTTTTAAAAATTTAGGACTTTCCATGACAATAAAACACATTTGCTCCTGGCAACACCTATCTACTTCAAGAGGAAGATGTGGGCATCAAAGAGGCTCCTTATGGAGTTGGTTAGCCTTTTGTGCAAGAGACTGCTCTTGCCTGGACATGCAGGACCCTCAGAGAAATGATTGCTGAACATGCCTAAAGGTGAGATGATCCTTTGGGGTTCCTGATTCATGAAAGACTCTGTGAGACATTCTGTAAGATACAGAAGAAAGTGGCTGAACTCTCTTTGAAATTTCCTGCTTCATAAAAAAAGTCTGGACCTATAGAATGAAGATGGATGCCACAACAGTATAGAAGAACTTTGGGTGACTGTCCAGGCAGCGAGATGTCTCTGTCAATTCTAGAGTTTTAGAAGCTGCTAACATTGCACTTCCTATTTACTTAGGTAATATTATATCCTTCTGGAGTCTTTGATGGATTTGGAGAATTTATAGATATAGTTACTTAGTTATGATAAGATAAAGTAAACAGAGATATTGCAACTATAATTCTTGCTTGATACCTATTATATGTAATTTTACTATGTTAAAGTGAAAGCCTTCCTTTTTGTTTAAACAGAAAAGGGGAGGTGATGTGGGAATCCCCTCTGTGTGTTGCTTGTATTGGTTAATAAATAAAGAAACTACCTTGGCCTGATAGAACCGAACTTAAGCAAGCAGAGAAGACAGAACTGATCTGGGAGGAAGAAAGCAGAGTTGGAGATATGCTATGAATCTGACAAAGACAGATGCTAGGAATTTATTTCCAGTAAGCCACTGCTATGTGGCAATACACATATTAATTGAAATGGGTTAAACTAAGATATAAGAACTAGCCAATAAGAAACTAGAGCTAAAGGGCTAAGCTGTAATTTAATTAATACAGTTTCTGTGTGGTTATTTTGGGGCTAAGCTAGCCGGTTAGCTGGGATGAACAAGCAGCCTCCTTGCAACATAGAAGTGTTTGGAAATATCTTCAAGTTTAACATTTCTTGTATTTATGCACTACTTTTCCTTTAAAAGAATCTTCTTATCATTTATATGCACCTGGAATATAAACCCACAATGCTCTCTGGATGTAATTAGCTATGCACTCATCTTTCCTAAAAGTGAATAACACTCACGAGTCAGTGAGACAGCATCATTAATGTTTGAGCAAAACCAGGCCTTCTCAGAGAAACAGTAATCTCAATCTCCACATCTACAAGTCTGTATCTCTTAATAATTTTCAGTTTTTGTGCTGTCTATTCTAAGATCAGATAAGTTGAAATGTGTAATTTCATAACATCAGATTTAATTAAATGCGCAGAGTAAGTTATAATGCTAGTGACTGATCTGTAGCCTGTTACACAAAGCTCGTGCTGACGATTTGGATGTATATTGCCAGAGAGCAGCATGTTGCCTGGACTCAAGGAATTTGTAAGTTTTCAGGAAACATTCCTGTTCAAAACTTACGTACAATCTGTTGTCAATGCTTGTGGCTCAGGAGACACTGCCCAAGAATAACTAAGTTTAGGAAAATCTAAAACCAAAGCCTTTCAGGCCAGTTTTTTAATTCCAGTAGATGTTAATGTGATAGTACATATCCACGGAAGTGTATGAAGATCTTTCTAGGAGTACATATGAATGAAAAAATTTTAAAATGTTAATTGAAACTTTCAGTTAAATAAGAAATCAAAATTTCCATTTATCTTCCTTTGCATAGCAATGTCTTCCTGAGTATTCACCAATTGTTAGTGCATACTATATTTTTTCTCATAGCCTTTTTTTCATTGCCAAGAATAAATAAACAAAAATGTTATTTATTTTAAAAAACTGAGTAATTCTAATTATAGATTAAAAATAATTTTATAAGGCAAGTTATTAATATTCAAATTTCAACAAAATTTTCATAGAAATTAATGGAGCTCCCAACACATGATACTCAAAAATAACTTTGGTAAATGGTCACTATTTGATATTAAATATAGAAATATATTTGCTCTTAATTTCCATTCATAAGGATTAATCAAGATTAATCAAATTGAAAGAAAAAATATCTAGCCACATGAAAAATAAAAAAATTCTGTACTTTTACATTTTTGAAATCGATTTTCCCAATTTTCCTATAGGAGATAAATTATACTTACATTTTATGTCTTATATTTATTTTTTAAAATGTTCACTCATTTTCATTGTTTATAGATTTATTTTGTGATAGTAATGGAAAAGACAATTTATCAGAAAACCTTATCATTTAAAATATTGGGTTTAAATTACATAAATTACATAAATATATGCTATAATTATGTATTAATCACATGTGTGTTTTGTTCCAAAAGAATAGGATTTTCATGAGTTTATTTTAAGATCAAATACACTTGTATTTCACTCATATTCCTTGGACTAAATGCAATTCAAATACAGGTTAGACAAGATAAGATGATATGTAAGAACTAATTAGAACATTTATATATATGGGGGGGGTATATGCTAAAATTAATGTTTTTTAAAAGTATTGCACTTTAATGGTATATAAATTTAAAAGTTCTCTTAAATTACTTGTCCTTCATGGTTAGAATTTTTATAAAATGTCTTTAATAATCTTAATATATATGACTACATATATAAACTTTCAAAAGTATTGGAAATGATATGCACAAAGAAAAATGTCAGATGTATAAAGGTCTAAGTACCAGTTCCTTCCCATGATCCTATCTTCGTTCATCCCAGGCATTTGAACACAACCACAAATCAATGATGATTAGAAAGCTTTGAAATTAGCATTGAAATAAATTTCATCACCAATTTCCTGAGGTCTTGAGTTACATAGATAGAGATAATGAATGAATTTCCCAGAACCTCTGGATAGATTCTGTATTAATAACAAAAAAGGATTCTGCAACATTAAGTGTTGCTTGAATTAAGTCTCAGCATCATTATAGGCTTAGCCATTTTCTTATAAGGATATGCTTGATAAATTTATAGTCCATTTGAGGATAGAAAGTAATGTTTTCAGAGCTCAAAGAAACTCTAAAATGAGTAAGAAAATGAAAAAAACACAACTTTTATGTTATCATTTGGAGGACATGCTGTGCCTTGGTCACCATTTGACTAGATAACTGCTTAGAATACATTTAATTGAAGTGATAATAATAAAAGAGTTTTGCATAATTGCTCTGTAAATCAGATTTATTAGGCTATACTCAAGAATACAGTTGAAAAACTGAACTTTATAGAAATTTTATCTTATTAACTTATCCTGGGGAATGTGTGTATATAAAATTAATCATTAAATTGTTCTCACTGTAACTTATTTTATATTTATAATCCTTAAATTAAAATAATTCCCAAGATAAAGATTAAAAATCTGTTAAGAGACCTAAAACTATATAATAGTATGTTAAATAAGAAAAAAATGTATTTCAATTCTAAATAGGTTAAATACCATTAATTCTTGACATTTGGATTTAAAATACTTTGAGAAACTCATTTTAAAAATACTTTTACAAAGGAGGTCTTAGACAAAACACTTTAAAGAATTCTTGCTGAATATGAATTGCCTAAATAGTTCAGTTTATTCTAGGACAAGATGATGACAAAGAGATATTCATGATAAATATTTCTAAAAAGAGAAATGTAGATGAAACAGACAGATGATGGGTAAATAGATGATAGGTAAATCTGAAAATGGGGGCAAACTGAGAAGCCATTGATAAAGGCACTGAGACTTGTTTCTACTGCACGTACTAGCTTTTTGGGACCCTAGTCTATTTGGATGCAAAGCTTCCTAGGCCAGGATGTTGGTGGGGGGCTTGGACTTCCAACAGGGCAGGGTTCCCTGCCCTTTCTTTAGGAGGGAGAGGGAGGGAGGAGGTTGAATGGGGGAGTGGGAGGGGAATGGGAGGGGAATGGGAGGAGGGGAGGAAGTGTAAATTTTTAAACGGAAAAATAAATTAAAAAAAATAGTTACATGATGCATAAAACAGATGGGTGGAAAATAGAATGGTAGACAGATTAACAGATAAACATAAATGGGTATTTTTGTAAAATTTTAGTATTTAAATTATACAACGCTAGAATTTAGAGGGTTCTAATCAAGCTGATCTTTCAGTATGAGGTGTACCCATTCCCCAGACCTGCCTCCCGTCCTCACAGGTGCTATTCAGATTCCACTGACAAAATCCCATCTTTGAGGCGCTTGCCAAAGAGAGGCATATAAGCATGTTCTTCAAGTTTCAATAACCTATACCTATACATTCTGAGGGCTATGACAGCATGCTTCCTGTTCATATTCTACACTGATTCATATTTTGGCAGGATTAAAAGTGAAACTGATGAGCAAGTATTGGTTGAGTAAGATGCTGAGTCCTTGGGTTTGTGACAAGAGGTGTTGTAGCTGGGTAATATGGTAAAATTCTTTTTAGTATTTTGAGAATTCTTCAGAGCATTTTTCAGAGTGGTTGGACCTGTCTGCAATTCAACTAACAGTCAGTCTTCTGCATTTTCTAAGCACCCTGAAAGCATTTGTTCTTGGTTGTTCTGTTGACCTTATCTATTCTGACTAGGGTAAGAAGAAAGCTCAAGAGAGTTTTAATTTGCATTTTCTTTCTTACTAAGGGGACTGAGTGCTTTTTGAGATATTTTAGCCAGTTTACTACTTTCTTTAAGATTCTTTTCAGGTCCATCACCTACTTTCCAAGTAGCTCATTTTTATTTTTTCTTTGGATTTAAGTTTTTTTTTTCCTGGACATTAATTTATGAGGTTCTATCCTATTATTAGATTAATAACACTAAATTTTGTCAAAAAGCCACAGGAAATCATATTATTTTATGTCTACTAAACACACACACACACACACACACACATGATTTCTATGAACTCAGTTCACTGTTAACTTTAGCTGAACTTTTTTAGTTTTAGGAGTTCTTATTAGTGAATTATTGACTTTATTTTCTGAATAGATGGAGTCCTATCCAAAAAGTCCTTCTCCATACCTATATCTTATAAGGTGCTGAGTGTATTCTCTTCTAGAAAATTCAGTACTTCAGGCTTCACATCAATGTCTTTTATCTTTTATGAGTTCTTTCGTATGATATTAGACAGAGGGCTAACTTCATTCTTTTAGATATGGATACATCATTATTTCAGCACCATTTGTTGAAAACTCTATCTTTTCTCTGGGGTCTGTTTTTGACCTTTTGTATCAAAGTGCTTCAATTAATGTACTAATGTTTGGATTTTTAATTCTGTTCCATTGATCTACATGTCCATTCATTGGCAGTATCATACTGATATAACCCCTATCTCTGTAACATTGCTTGAAATCGTGAATTACAGCTCTGTACCATTAACTCATATTCTTGTATATGTGCTTATATTTATATAAATATTATATATTACAAAATTATTCTCAAAATCTTAGTGCTTTATCTTTTAGTAATCTTTCTCTTTTGTCTTCTTTTTCTTCATCTGCTGGTTTAAATGTTAGAGATCTTATTTTAATACATTTTAACACAAATATATTTAACTACATTTCTAACATATTCAAATATATCCTACCCAAGACTCTTGTTTACATGTCTTCTAGATGTGGGACAATTCTGTATTCTGTCAATTATGTTTTAAATAAATGCTGATTGCCCAGTATCCAGGCAAGAAGTATAGGCAGGACAAGAAGACAGGAAGTAGAGGTGGGACAATGGGAACAGGAGAATTCTGGGAATAAGGAAGCTCCCTCCATAGTCCTGTCCAGACTTCGAAGAAGCAGGATGTGACCTACCCCAATGAAAAGGTACTGAGACATGTGGCTAACATTGATAAGAATAATGGGCTAATATAAGTTATAGGAGCTAATATGAAGCCTGACCTCATGGGCCAATCAGTTTATAACTTATGGAGACTTCTCTGTATAATTTCTTTGGGGCTTACTGGATGTGGGAACTGGGCAGGATAGAAACCCCAACAAGTAGGCCCTCATGTTATGTCTTCAAAATACTCCCACTGCTCCCTGCAATATATCTTTACATAGATATCTTATTCTTGTCTTTTAAAAGACATTTATAAAGTGAGTGATGTATGATAATTATTACTAACTGTGTTAAAGTTACTATTAGTCTATGTTTAAACCTTTTATTGATATATTTTCTATTTTTCTTTTTTTTAATATAATTTTTTATTGAAAAAAAAATTTCTGCCTCCTCCCCGCCTCCCATTTCCCTCCCCGTCTCCCTTTTCCCCTCCTCCTCCCTCTCCTCTCCCCTCCCTCTCCAGTCTGAAGGGCAGTCAGAGTTCCCTGTCCTGTGGAAAGTCCAAAGTCCTCCCTGCTCATCCTGGTCTAGGAAGGTGAACATCCAAACTGGCTAGGCTCCCACAAAGCCAGAACATGAAGTAGGATCAAAACCCAGTGCCATTGTCCTTGGCTTCTCAGCAGCCCTCATTGTCCGCCATATTCAGAGAGTCCAGTTTTATCCCATGCTTTTTCAGTCGCAGTCCAGCTGGCCTTGGTGAGCTC
>NW_026068076.1:761979-783637 GCF_014885135.2 Alexandromys fortis | reverse complement strand
CTTTTTCATGTTTCTCTTGGTTTTCTTGGGTATCTTTTAGCGATTTATTCATTTCCTCTACCTTTTTGTTTGTAATCTCTAATTGTTTATGGCAGTTTTTCACCTCCTGCTTAAGGTCTTCTATTATTTTCATATAATTCACTTTTGGGTCGATTTCTTCTAATTCTTCTGGAGTAGGGTGTACAATTCTTCTTATTTCGTTTTCTATTTTTCTTAATTTACATTCTTTTCTTTAGTTAATTTATACAGAGACAGTTTTGACAGTTCACAGACTATACAAAATATTAGATTCCAAGACATTCCTACTTGTCTTCCATACCTGAAACTCTGTAAGTTATAGATAGCTGTTCATCAATAACCTCCATATCAATGCACCCATTGGGTGACTGCGGTCCTTATTTTACTAAAGTTCCCAGTAGTACTTACACAGTTTTTTTTTTTTTTAATTCTCTTTATTAGGATGCTCTTCCTCTGTCCTTACTAACTACTCATTCCCGGACTAACATATGTAGCATTTTTAGCACTAATTTTGACTTTGTTTCTTAAAATTTTTGTTCTTAGAGGTTTGTAAATTACAAATTTCCCAGTAGTTACATTCCGAATTTCTTTTTTTTTTACTTTTTTTTATTTTTTTCCATTAAAAAATTTACACTTCCTCCCCTCCTCCCAGTCCCGTCCTATTCCCCCACTCACCCTCTTCCCTTCCCCTCCCTCATTAAGAAAGGGCAGGGAACCTTGTCCTGTGGAAAGTCCAAGGCCCTCCCCCCCTACATCCAGGCCTAGGAAGCTGTGCATCCAAATAGACTGGGTCCCAAAAAGTCAGTACATGCAGTAGTAACAAGACCCAGTGCCTTTATCAATGGCTTCTCGGTCAGCCCCCATTGTCAGCCACATACAAGAGAGTTCGGTTTGATCACATGCTCATTCAGTCCCGGTCCAGCTGGATTTGGTGAGCTCCCATTAGAACAGGTACACTATCTCAGTGGGTGGACCAACTCCTCGCAGTCCAGACTTCCTTGTTCATCTTCTTCCTCCTTCTGTTCTTCCTCCTTGGGAGCTCAGTCCCTTGCTCTGATGAGGGTCTGTCTTTATCTCAATCCATAGACGGATGAAGATTCTATGGTGATATTCGAGATAATCATCAGTATGATAGTGGGGCAAGGACAGTTCAGGCACCCTCTCCTCTGCTTCCCAAGGACCTAGCTGGGGACATCCCTGTGGACACATGAGAATCCCTCAAGAGCCAAATCTCTTGTCAACCCTAAAATGGTTCCCTTAATGTAGATATCTTCTTCTCAGATTCTATATCCGCCCTTCCTCCATCTCCACCCTCCCAGTCCCCCAAGCTCTCTCCAGTCTTTCCTTTCTCCTTTCTCTCTCCCCCTCTCCCACCTCCATGCTCCCAAATTTTGCCCAGAAATCTTGTTTGCTTCTAATTTCCAGGAGGATCTATATAAGTTTTTCTTTGTGTTCACCTTGTTATTTGGCTTCTCTAGGCTTGCAAGCTATAGGCTTAATATCCTTTGTTTATGGCTAGAGTCCACTAATGAGTGAGTACATACCATATTCATCTTTTGGGGTCTGTGTTATCTCACTCAGGATAGAGTTTTCTATTTCCATCCATTTGCATGCAAAATTCAAGATGTCATTGTTTTTTTTACTGCTGAGTAGTACTCTAATGTGTATATATCCCACACTTTCTTTATCCATTCTTCCATTGAGGGACATCTAGGTTGTTTCCAGGTTCTGGCTATTATAAATAATGCTGCTATATACATAGTTGAACAAATGCTTTTGTGGTATGATTGGGCATCTCTTGGGTATATTCCCAAGAGTGGATCCTGAGGTAGATTGATTCCCAATTTCCTGAGAAACAACCACAATGATTTCTAAAGTGGTTGCACAAGTTTGCATTCCCACTAGCAATGAAAGAGTGTTCCCCTTACTCCACATCCTGTCCAGCATAGGCTATCATTGGTGTTTCTGATTTTGGCCATTCTGACAGGTGTAAAATGGTATCTCAAAGTTGTTTTGATTTGCGTTTCCATGATCGCTAATTTCTTCATGATATGTTGCAGTTGTTATACTCAATTTTAGCAAACCATGTAATACTGAGGGACTTAAATACAACTCTGTTTCATAGTTCATTCATTTTGTGTTATGTCTCATGGAGTACAAAATAAAGTTTCCATTATCTGTGAAAACATTCACCCTAGTTCATTGCTAAATATACCTCTACCTTTACATTTTAAAACTTACAGAATAATTTTTATATGTTCGGTGTGACTTTATATCTCCTATGCTAAAAATGTCCCCTTCTAATTGTCATGGCAATGTTTTGTCTGTGCTTTGCATTTCACATATTACTTGATAATCTTAATGGGGTTTTCAAGACTTTCTTTTTTAGTGTTTACAAACAAGAAATGAAGTCTTTCTTCAGTAATAATGAGCCAAACTCATCATAAAGCTTTAATAACATACCAAGAACCTTTTTGAAATGTCAGACCTAATTGTGCCTCTTTAATTCTGTGTAAGAGTAATAGTTTTGATTTTAAAAAATTAATCCATTTTGAAAAATATTTCTTTCCATTTTATTCTTAGATTTGTATTGCATTAAATATACAAAATAACTGTGAAAACTTTACTACCTTGACTTTAGACTGTAAATTTTATCACTCAAAGTCTTTTGACTTAAAATAAGTTTTAGTTTCTTTTTTTAAAAAATATTTATTTATTTATTATGTATACAATATTCTGTGTGCATGCCCGAAGACCAGAAGAGGGCGCCAGACCTCTTTACAGATGGCTGTGAGCCACCATGTGGTTGCTGGGAATTGAACTCAGGACCTTTGGAAGAGCAGGCAACACTCTTAACCACTGAGCCATCTCTCCAGCCCAAGTTTTAGTTTCTTATTGCAACAACCAGTGAATGAAATATTGTTTGTAGGAACCAAAAATACATATTTATTGAAAAATGAAGATCTCTTTCCTTTATCTACATATTCTTTGTCAGAGGCAGTATATTTATTTGTTAGCTAAATGATATGTGAATGACAGCTTTTGAGTCTTAGAATAGAAAATCAGATGTTTATAAAAACCGGAACATAGTAATTCATGCATGATATGAGAGTGAAAAACATCCAGACATAAACTCAAGTTCACTCAAAAATTTGTGTCATATGTATGTTTTTATGTTTTGTGTTTTATTTTTTATGTTTTTATTTTTTATATTTTATGTTTTATGTTTTATTATATCATAGAAAATGATATAATAGAAAGCATAGAGTTTATGGAGTAAATGAACAGAATTTAGTAATCAATATCATCATTGGGACATACTAAAAATGTAGGGACCAAATTCAAAACAGTAGCAAAGCCTTACACATAGCAAATATGAATAAGTACATGGTCTTCAACCTTGGCAAGATCTAATGTACGCTTGTAGTACTAACACCACAGAGCATAGTAATTAGTGTGAGATGGAAGAAGTTAGTTCATCTGCACACTGATACAAAGTCGCTACAGGTGAAGAAGAGAGTGTGTTTGAGGTCCTTTGTCATGAAAACACGTTCACAGACATACACATCTTTAAAGCACAAGGCATGCTGCACCTTTGAGATGCAGTCTCTTGAAGCCCATGCTTACTGTAGATATTTACTCATCCACTGCGGCGAACTCCCTGACCAGCAGGAAAGAACAGTCACCAGATGAGGATTCTTCTCAAATCACGCTTTATTGGAGCCTCTTGGTTATAAGGAGAGCAGAAAGCAAGGGGCCCAGAGCTCTGAGCTGTAGCTGCTTATATAGGGAGTCTGCCTAGCAACCTTTGATACTTTGATACTTTAACTGCTTTTCTGGAGACCCACCGGTGGGAAAGAAAGCAGAGGAACATCCCTGTCAATTACAGACCACAAGGAAGTTCCCCTGCCGGTCAGGGGAAGTGTGGGCAGCTAGATCTCAACAACTCATCCTGTTTTCTGGTGGAAGAACTGCAACCTTTATTATGGTATCAAGCGAGGCCGGGGCCAAATGCCATCTTGTTATGGCAGCCACTCAAATCGGCTCCCAGCAATCCACATTTTGAAAGTTTATGCAATTCCTATAGCCTTTCCTTACTGATAATTCCTTTGCAACTTCCATATCTGTGTTCATAGCTTTTCCCAACAGCTCAGAGTCATTGACATTTGGACTGATGTTTTAAAATATCTCCCTTTGTCTGTACTAGGATGAAAAATGGAAGTCTAACATAATTTGATGAGATCTATTTAAAAATATTCATATGTGGGAGCCTAGGCAGTTTTGTGGATGCTCACCTTACTAGACCTGGATGGAGGTGGGTGGTCCTTGGACTTCCCACAGGGCAAGGAACCCTGATTGCTCTTTGGGCTGACGAGGGAGGGGGACTTGATTGGNTGGATGCTCACCTTCCTGGTTCTGGATAGAAGTGGGAGGACCTTGGACTTCCTGCAGGGCAGGGAACCTGGATTGCTTTTTGGGCTGACGAGGGAGGGGGAGTGGATTGGGGGAGGGGGAGGGAAAGGGGAGGCGGTGGTGGGGAAGAGACAGAAATCTTAAATAAATAAATAAATAAATAAATAGATAAAAAAATAAAGAGGTAGAGTGGTAAACAAAAAAATATTCATATTTAGTTGTAAGTGGTGTTGTTTTTCAGTTGTCTTGGTGCTTGTTTTCAAGACAGATTGTCAGCAGATCTTCTGGTTCTTCAGTGGCATTAGGTCTGTTCTTGATATTGCCTTAGCTGAAGACATGAATGCACTTTTTAGTGACTTCATTCTTATAGTATTGCACACAACATCTTTTATACTCAGTCCATGAAAGTTATCACATATCCTACCAGCTTTTGATTTCTCTTTCTTCTCCAAACACTATTAATTTTAACTTCTTCTGCTTTGGTAAAATGTAAAAATGCATTTCAGTTAGGTTTGTATTGTTGTGAAAAGACACCATGACCATGGCAACTCTTAAAATAAAACATTTAATTGGGCTTGCTTGTTTATAGCTTCAGAGGTTCAGTACATTAACATCATGACAGGGAGCATGGGGAAATGTAGGCAGACATTCTACTGGAGTAGGAGTTGATAGTCCTACATCCTTCAGGTTTCAGGAAGTCAACTGTAACACCAGAAAGTATTCTAAGAAAAGAAAGCCTCAAATCTACCCCAACAGTGGCACATTTGCTCCTAAAATGCCGTATCTACTCTAACAAAGTCACACTTCCTAATAGAGAATATAATCTCTCCCTATGAGATTATAGGAGCTAATTACACTCAAACTACCACATTTTTGATGAGTTAGAATCAGAATTTTTGGATGTGTTTAGGATAACAAATGAGTATTTAGAGTCATTATACAAAGTTTGTAATTTAAAAAAGTCACAAATGTGAACAAATTTAACTTTTCAAATGAAGTTTACAGTAGAACTAGGACATTACAATAAATAAATAATTATAGAAAGAGAGAAACTTAAAATCTACTAAAAACTAAAAAAATCTATTAATACTCATCTTATTGTACTAAGGTTATAATTTCTTTATTTACCTAAAGACACCTTATGTTTAGGGTGATTTCACATATTAGGTAGTGTGAACAGTGTCGCCAGAAATATGGTCATGTAGGCTTCCCTTAGTATTCTCATTTCATTTCCTTTATCTATAGAACCTCAAAAGGATCAACTGAATCATAGGGTAGATCTGTTCTTAATACTTATAAATTTCTTTATTTTGTTTATGCTTCTATTTATAGGTATTTTGTAAACTCATATTTTAAACAAATGAATTTAGATTTGGAATTATATTATAATATACAATTATATATTATAATTATAATGATATTAACTAAAAAATCCATTTTATTTTGATAATATTGAGTCTTCCTTTATAGGGCAATATTTACAATTACACTTGTCTATGACAACTTTTTCTTTGAGAAATATAAATTTAAAATATAATTATATCATTTCTCCTTTGCCTTTCTTTTCTCAAACTCCTCTTATATTTCTACTGTACATCCTCAAACTGGAAGCTTCTTTTTCTTTATGTTTATCACAAATCAGTAAAAGTAATGTATAGTCAAAGAAATCCTGAGGTGGTGGAGGACTGTACTGGAGGGATTGCCATTCCAGAATCCTAAGTATATTAGAGCACTATAGCACTAAAAGCAATAAAGTACTGGCACAATAACAGGCATGGAGGCCAATGACATAAAATGGAAGACCTAAACGTGAGTACATATTGCTATAACCATGTAGTATTTGATAGAAGTGAAGGTATGCATTGAAGAAATGACAGCATTTTCAACAGACAGCTAGGAAAACGAGTTCTCCAATGCAGAATGATGAAATTAAAACCAGGTCTTGAACAAAAATTAGATCCACGTATATCAAAGAACACAATTTTCAACATGAATCCTTAAAACTGTTAGAGGAAAGGGCAGACTATATGCTAGAAGGTACAGGTATAGGATAGGACTTTTTGAATAAGATTCCATTCACCTAAGAATTAAGGTCAACAATGAAAACTGGAACTTCGTAAAATTAAAAAGGCTTCTTAGCAACTTAGAAAACAATAAACTGTGTAAAGAACAGGCATGGAGCGTGGAAGGGAATAATTGTTGTCTGAACATATAGGGAAGATTGATATCCAGAATATACAAAGAACGCAAAAACAAAGAGCAAATGAAACAAAGAGCCCAATTAAAGATAATGGGCTAGGAATCTGCACATATGTTCTCAATAGGAAAATTAAAAATGGCTAAGAATATCTCAAAAAGTGTTAATCATCCTGAACATTTAAGAAAATGGAAATTAAAATCACTTTACTGTATCATGTCAACCCAAATAGAATAACTTACATCAATACAACAACTGACAACAAAGTCTTCTAGAAGTGTGTAGGAAGGGTACCCCTCATTCACTGTTACTGGAAATGAAAGCTGAATAATCAGGGTTGTTGTTGTTGTTTTTCAATCTTTTACCCTTTGCAGTTCCACCACCCAGTTTTCAAATAAATACACATGGAGACCTATTCTTATCTATGAATTTTTGGCCATTGATTGACTTTTTCCTAACCATCTTTTCTTAACTTAAATTAACCTGTGTATCTTTTGTTTCTCAGCTTTTATCGTTCTGTATTTCTGTGTTTCTTTTGTTTCCTTATTCTTTGTCTTGCTGTGTGGCTGTGTGACTGGTCACTGTTAACCTTATCCTCCTTATTTTGCTCCTCTATATTCCTTTCTTTCATTTTCTCTTCTACTTATTCTCCCTGCCTGCCAGCCCTGCCTATCCTTTTTCCTGACTTGCTGCTTATTAGACCAATCAGATGTTTCAGATAGGCAACATAACACAGCTCCACAGAGTTAAACAAATGCATCATGAAAGAATGCAGTACAATTTTACATTATTAAACAAATGTTCCACAGCCTAAACAAATGAAACACATTTTAGAATAATAATCCACAACAAATCAAGGTGGACAACAATCAAAAAGCTAAAAATAAATTTACCCTTTGACCTAGTTATACCACTCCTCTCAGCATTTGCCCAAAGGACTCAGCTTTCTACTTCATAGATTCTTGCTCAGCCATGTGCATTTCTACTCTATTCACAATAGCTAGGCTATGGAAACAATCTAAATGTCCTTCAGCAGATGAAGAGATAATTAAACTGTGGTACATATGCATAATAGAATACTATTCATCTGTAAAAATATATTATCATGCGATTTTCAGGTAAATGGATAATACTTTTGAAAAGGAAGTAATCCAGACCCAGAAACACTAAGTTCTCAGGTCCTCTATCAAATGCTCCAGATTTTTAAGATGTGGTACATAACATGCAGTAACCACAGAAGCAGAGACATTTAATGGGACAATGGAGTGTGTCCTACTTAGGGCCTGTTGCTATAATAAAACACCAAGACCAAAAACAAGTTGGGAGAGAAAAGACTTATTTTGCTTATACTTCCACATTCTAGTTCATCATTAAAGAGAGTCAAGACAGGAACACGAACAGGTCAGGAAGTGAGAGGTAGGAACAAATGCACAGTCATGGTGGGGTACTGCTTATTGGCTTGCTGAGCTTGCTCTCTTATAAAACCCAGGAAGACCAGGCCAGGTCACCCCATCCACAGTGAACTGATCCCTCCCACATAAATAATTAATTAAGACAACTCCCTATAGGCTTGCCTACAGTTTGATTTTAGGAGGCATTTTGTCAATTGAGATTCCCATCTGTCAAGTGATGTTAGCTTGTATCACATTGACATAAAAATAGCTAGCACAGAGGTGGGCTTAGGAGCTTGAGAGGAATTGCAACATGCAGGTGATATGAAGCTTATGCCCAATTAATTTAATAAAACATTTGTTATGGTAAATACAATAATTCTATTATCTAAGTTCCTAGCTGATTTTATATGGTGGAGCAGAGAGACAACACCAAGAGAAACAAAGACAGAGCAACAGTTAGGAATAGCAGCTATTGCTTTAGGTTTGTGGGTATTTATTTTATTTCTATCTTACTTGATATTTTTCAGTTTAATTTTCCTAGTATTTGCTAACTTGTATAGGACTTTGTAATTATATAATCATCATATTATTTAATTACTCGGCAAATTAAAATGTCAATTACTAATTATGCCAGAAATTTTCTCTCACTTCAAGAGCATCTTGTGTTGATGACATTATGTGTAACTGTTCAGAGTGTAGACTTCTAACTGGAGGATAGAATTTCCCTTTTCTTTACATTGGCAGAACACTTATTGTTGGCTAGAATACATAATTTCCACTTCCATTTCTCACATTGAGTTCGTGAACCTCAAAGTCCCCCCAGAGTTTGGTATATTTAGAATCAAACATGCAGCCAAGAACACATGAAAAAAAGGAAGGAAAAGGAGATTAATGAGTAGGTATTAATAATGTAATAAGTAAGCATTATAAATTTAAGTAGTTATCTACACTGTTGGCAACTGTTTCGAGAAGGAGATGACAACTGTATTTGATTAAAATCACACATACTCAAAGATGTAAATCAGCAAGAAAATGTTAAGAAAAACAACAAATACGAGTACTTCAAGAGAGACTCTGTTGTATGTCAAAGCATTAAAGTTTTTACTTTAAGTTTTAAATCATGAAGAGTAGAATTTAAAAACATAAATAAAAATCATATGTATAATCAAGAAAATGTGATTTGGGGCTATTGCGTGGCAATTTTCTCCAAGATAAAACATTTTATGCTGGAGGGCAGCTCCGTAAGACACAAGCTATTCTAAGTGAAGGTGAAACATTACATATTTCAAGGAAGATCCTTAAGCCCAGAAAGTAAACATCTCACAAGTTTCATGAAGTCCTGAAACTGACTAAATCACGTGACCCTCTCACTCTTGAGGCTTATGTAAGAACTAAGAACTACAGCGTGGCACTCACTGAAAACCTGAGTTGCCTGAAGACCCTCAGACCAGGCAAACTACATGGGAAAAGAGAGAGACCAGCTGAGTTGCCTTGAAAACTATTATCTAAATAACAAGCTCACTTTACATTGTGTTGTGAGCTCCAGATTTATAGCTTTTGTGATTCATCATGATGAAGAGGTGGATTTCTGTGAAAACAGCCATATTTGAGTTATTTCTGCTTTTGTAAGTAGCCTGTCCCTCATACTTCAGTAAATATCTGTGATACTCACTGGTTCAATATTGCTGGTTTCCTTACTTTGATCTGCCATCAGTTTTCTTTATGGATAAAAATTGAAAAGATAATATATCAAATATGAAAACACAGTGTTCTCTGTACAATGTTGATCTGTGACATTATTCCTGGAATGGGTATGTCTCCCAGGAATAGTGTTACATAGCAGGGGAAATATAAAACCCTTTATATTTGTAAAGTCAAGTGATGTGAAAGAGACCATACTGAGATTTGCTTTCCTGAAGCAGAGACCTCTGGAATCATAAACTCATGGAAGTAATTAATTTCTGGGAATTGAGAGGTAAATATAAATTCTCGAAAAAGATAACTCAAATAAAAAAAGAAAAAAATATAGCAAATATTAAATGGCAGAGTATATACATAATTAGAACACCACAGGATCAAAAGATAGAGCAGAGTAAATATTTGAAGAAATAATAGCTATACCTAAACAGAGGTTAAAAAATCTCAGAGAAAAAGATCAAAGAAAATTTACACCTTTATATATTTTTATTCAAGCAGAACAAAAGCAAAAATAAACCAATTTTGTTTAAATATGTTGACTAATACCACAGAATAACTTTTATTCCTATACTTGAAAATTCTTTGTGTTCCTGAAGCATATGTCCATGTCTTTACTTTTGATACCAACAAAATGACCTAATATCAAAGAGGACTCTTGCATGTGTAATTAAGTTAAGAGAAAATTATATGGATGCAAGAAAATGACTAATTTTATTAAAAGAAGGGAATTTGGGGAGAGACACATAAACAGATGTTCATTGATGATGGTGCTGAAATTTCAGAGTACTAGAAGAAGCCTTAGGCTCAGAAGAAACCAATACTGCATGAATTTCAAGTTTGTGTTCTCTTCACCAATGAATGGAAAATGTCATTGTTTTAAAAGACATGACAGTTGTAGTAATTTGTTATGACATCCTTTGGAACCTACTGTACTTCAAAGGGCAAGAATGGAAGACACAGGCTTCTTCTCAGAAGATAGGAAGGAAAAAAGAAAGCAAAGTAAAACATTTCAAGTTTTGACACAAGAAAACAATCAAAGTTGGATCTATAGCTTGTAAAAGTAGGTAAGAACAGATTTTCTCGGACAGGCAATAAGTAGGAGAAATATGTACTATGCAAGAAATGTTAAAAAAATAATTTCCTTAATGAAAAGTAGCATGAAATAGAAATGCCTGTCTCCATAAAAAGTGTGTTGAGGACAAATTAATGTGAAATGAATTAGTGAGGTTTCTTATCCTTAATTAATTTAAACATTGGCTGTTTGGTTGAAGTAATGATTGTATTGATGTTACTGCTATATAAATAAAATGTGGTTCTGCAAGGACAGAATGATACATAAGAGGGACTTCAACAAACAATTTTAAATGTATGTTTAAAATGTGAAGGCATTAATATATCTCATGTGGATTTTGTTTGTGTGGATTTGGGCCAGTTTGACTTTATGTTTTGTGACTGTATCTTATGGAACCTTAAATCTCACTATATGGTTTAGGCTTCCTTTGAACTTGTGATCATCTGGAATCTACCTTCAGAATGTTAGGATTATATATGTTTGTACCTCCACACCCATCCACTGAAATATTTTTGGTAGAAAAAAAAAATTAAAATGTTAATATAGGAAATATAGTTGAAAAAATACAAATACCTCTGGTGCAGGAGTTCCTTTTATTTGTGTGTTGCTTTCACCAGTTAATAAATAAAGAAATTGCCTTGGCCTAGTTGATAGGGCAGAACTTACGTAGGTGGGGAATAACTGAATGGTGGGAGGAAGAAAGGCGGAGTAGGAGGGAGAAACCATGGAGCAGCCAGAGACAGACATGCTGATTTTTTCCTTGTAAGCCACTGCTAAGTGGTGGTATACAGATTAATAGAAATGGGTTAAGCTGAGATGTAGGAGTTAGTCAATAAGAAGTTAGAGCTAATGGGCCAAGCAGTGTTTTAACTAAGACAGTTTCTGTGTAGTTATTTTAGGTGTAAGCTACCCTGGCAGCCAGGACAAACAAGACCCTCTCCCTTGCAAGATACCTCAATCAAAACCATAGTAAATGTGGATAAAACAGGTTAAGGTCAAAGGAATAAATATAATAAGTAGGATATAGATTAATAGTCATAAAACATTAACCCAAATATAGCAATTAAGAATCATTTAAATATAGCAAGTAAATATCAGAATGTGAAACAAAATTATTTTTAAATTAACAGACTATGTCATTAATATTATTTTTAAGCAGCAGTTAAAGAAGGGAGCTAATAAATTTTAAAATATAAAAATGATTTAAAAGTAATCATACTGAAAATAAAAATAATCAAATAAATGTTTTAGCATTGAAAAACATTATTAGTTGACAAACCTCTTTAAACTGCTCAGTGAAGGAAAGAGTGCACAAAATTACCAGTGTAAGAAGTTAAAGAGTTATTAGTGTGTATGCACTTCAAAAAGATAGTAAAAGTTTACTGTGAATAAAAATTTAATAAATCAAGAAACTAATTCCTCTAGAGATATAAATCATCAAAAGTTGAACAAGAAAAAATAGGTGTGTAAGTGTAATTTTTATTGAGCTCATCAGGAATAGTGTGAGTCTTTTGAAACCTCAAAGTGTATCACTGTGACTGACCTTCTCCAATATGGCCATACATCCTAATNTATGGGAGCCATTCTATTCCAAACCATTTCAATCTTTATTTACTTAATCAAAGTTATGAAGCCTTCCATCTATATCCATGAACTGCAGAAACCAGTGTGAGTGTAATATCACCTTGGAGATGGAGAAAATGATTTAGAAATAGTTGATAAATGAACACATTATTAGCAGCTTTATTAGTCAGAGTAGTTTGCAACTACACTGTCTGCTAAAGTCCCATGCTAATTGCTCACTTCATGGCTTGATATCAATGAGAGCTAGGAAACCTTTAAGAAATAGAACCTGGTTGTAAGACAAATCATTGAAAACTTGGCCTTGAAGGACTACAGACTTTTCTCTTTTAGCCTCAGCTATCATGAGGTGAACCTCCTACATTATCATGCACCAACTTGACCCAGTCAACATACAGTGGGGACAACTAAAATTGCTCAAAACTGACTTTCTAACAAAATATCTTCACTTAGTACACAAGTCTGGGTATAATTAAATATTAGTGCTATGCTCTTTTCCATTGAAACAAACTTACACTTTTGGAAAGCACCATTTCAGTTTGCCTATAACAAATATTCTTAAATAAGGAAGAAAGGGCTGATATAGACATAGAGATTCCTTTTCAGACTTTATTATTTTAGATTTATAGAACTTTCTTGTTTCATTGGCTGTTTTGGGTTTTGTTTTATTTTTATCTTTGTTTTAATGAGAATCTTATTAGGTACAGTGAAAACGCCTTGTGACATAGAGACTATCAATGTCATGTTATTTAACATTAATTTAATTGGTCTTATTAATAAAAATTCAGAGTCAGGTATCATCATAAATGCTGAAAGATCAGAGAAGTAAAGGAGCCGGTCACTAAAAGAGAGTTTTCATATCTGCCAGTTCTCAAACAGAAGGGGGCAAGATCTTGTCTCCACAAATCCTCAGACTAAATGCTGTCTTTACAAAGTCTCAGAATGCCTCCTAACTCCAGTTCCCTTCTGCCTTATATTCCTTTTTCCACCCAGCCATATCACTACCTGTCTCCATTGCCCTAGTACTGGGATTAAAGTTGTGAGCCACCACCATTTGACTCTCTTTCTCTTACAGACTGATTCAATATTGCATAGGCCAAAGTGGCCTTGAACTAATAGAGATCTTCTCTGTCTCCTGAGTACTGGGATTAAAGGTGTGTGCTACCACTGCCTAGCCTCTATGGCTAAATAGTGTGGTTAGTTCCACATTATGATCTTCAGTCAAGGTTTGTCTGTTAAAGCACAAACAAAATATCACTACAAAGCTTTCTGGTTACTGGTTCTGGGGTGAGGAGGATGTGTGTGCAGTTATGGACATGTGTATTTGGGATATCTGGAACACTGATAGCATAACAGGCAACTAGAGTCATTAAACCATTCAGAAAAGCAGGTTAGGATAATTAAGTTTGGTTGTATAGAGTTTGAGTATTACAGATTATAATGAAATTAGGTAAAACTACTATGAACTGTAGGAAATCTTACTAAGACAATTTAGACAGTTTTGAAAAAGAGTTTGCCTTTAGAATTTTATTGTTTCCAAGGCACATTCATTTACTCCACCCACTGCAGGGGTTGTCTTGAGTCCCAGAGCCCTGTTGTTAGCTCTTCTTGGTGCCCCACAGTGCTGGCCTCTCCCTGGTGGCCACTGAAGCAGCCACCAGGGGGACTGAGGCCCTGCCCTCAGGGAAGGCCATGGCCTTCAGAACCCTCCTTACCTCACTGTGTCCTCCCCCACTGCCCTCTGAGCCCCGTGTTTGTGAACACCCTAAGGGTCTTGGGGGAGGGGCCTCTTTTCTTAATCTGGTGCCAAGTGAGGCCTTTTCTGAATAAACTCTTTGGACTTTGAAAAAAAATAGTATGAGGGAAATAGCTGAAGAATAGAAAAATTAGGTTTAAAAATTACAATTCTTTTACCAACACATAAAGCCTAGATAGAAAGTTCATGATTAATTGAACAGCCAGAATAATACACACACTTTTTTAATAAGTTGAATATTTAGGCTCCTTTATTCTTCTTTGTTAAGATTTTATTGGACTAATTTATATTCTTAATGCAATATTCCTATCTAAAATTAAGATATATTTAATTGCTTTCCTTTTCAAAATTGTAAAATTTCAATACATACTAAACTGAATTATCATAGGAAGGCTAAAGGGGACGTTTAAGCACAAAGGCTTGTAGAGGATGCTCTTTCCCCAAAAGGTTCTAAGGAAAGCACAGACAAACCAAAAACAAAGCACAACTGTGTAATTGGACTAATTTAAACCATGAATTTAACTAAAATACTTAGTGATTAAAAAAAGTCATACTGTTTAATTAGAAACCTGAAACATGTATGCATGATACATAAACACATAAATGTGTGTGTGTGTGTGTGTGTGTGTGTGTGTGTGTGTGTGTACTTACTTGGTTATCAATGGGACACAAAGAGGTAAAGACTGAGATAATTTTTATATCTGCTGCAATGCAATATTTGCTCTTTTGGGTTCTCCCTAATTTTCAGAGGCACATCTTCTCCATGCAAACAGTATCAATCTGCAGTGTGTTGGATTTCAATGTATCAGGGACTAGGAGAGAAGAAGCTACCCTATAATGCAGAAATGCATACCCTGTGACTTTAGTAAACTCTATAAGTAGGTATGCTGCTAAACATGTCCATCTGAAAAGTCCTCTGATGAGTTAACATAACCAGGTCTTTATATATGAACAAATAGTTTCCTGAAGTAGTAATGTTTGATGAATAATTATTGAATTATATGAATGTCTCTATATTGCGATCAAATCAATCAGTTTTAAAGATGGAGATAACATTCTATGACTTTTGATCCCTCTGAAACTTAGAAAAAGAATAATTGGTCTTTGTAAGTGAACTGTACATTTGTTTTCCAGTAAATGACTTTAGCTTTCAATATTTTATTAATTATAAAAGAAGTATTTTTTTTTAAAAATTGAGACAAAGCGGACACTGTTATAAAATAGGAAGGTTTTTGTAGAAGGTCTAAGAAAAGACATTGTAACTCTTTCATAAAATGCTCCATCTAGCACCCACAGTGCTTATTTGCCATCTTTCATGTCAAGATGCTTTGTTGTCAGTGATAAGAACACAGAAGGAAGACAGACTTCCCATTTATGAGTTCAGCAATGATGGGCAAAATGCAGTTGGATCCTCTACTCTCATTCCCTTGTCACTCAGCAAGAATAAATAGAACACAACATGTAGGACTGTTATGTGTAAAACATGTATCATCATATATAACACCTTCCATGTACTATTACTTTTATTAGCATATGACAATATTATCTGCTGAGCATATGCTATTTATATAACAAAAACAATAAAAGATAAAGATGTGTTAGTAGTCCTCTACTTTGCTATATCATTTCCACAATTCATGGAGTGTGGAGGATTCAGCAACATCAAATCATTATATTGTTTTTTATATTGACGTGGTGTGGAGGCAGAGGTAGCAAACTATATATGTTTAGCAAGTTATGCATCTTTCACATATTTGAACAAGAAACTGATTGCACTTAAGACTGCAAATGTTAGGCGGGCGATGGTGGCGCACGCCTTTAATCCCAGGACTTGGGAGGCAGAGGCAGGCGGATCTCTGTGAGTTCGAGACCAACCTGGTCTACAGAGCTAGTTCCAGGACAGGCTCCAAAGCCACAGAGAAACCCTGTCTCGAAAAACCAAAAACAAANNNACAAAAAAAAAAAAAAAAAAAAAAAAAAAAAAAAAAAAAAAAAAAAAGACTGCAAATGTTATAGGTGGTAACCTATACCAGTTGGAGGAAGAGACGGGTAAATGCAAGTGCAAGAATATATTCGATAACCTAAAGTACAATATGATACAAATAAAACCTGGTGGTTCTACAACAGCAAGACATTGACAGAAACTTAACAGAGAAATAAGGGAACTAACAGATGTTATGACACAAATGAGCTTAACAGACATCTATAGAACATTCCACCCAAACACAAAAGAATATACCTTCTTCTCAGCACCTCGTTCACTGTTCTCTTAAACTGACCACATACTCAATCACAAAGGAAATCTCAACAGATACCAAATGAAAAGAATAACCTCTTGTATCTTATTGGATCATCACGGCTCAAAGTTAGGTTACAACAATAACACAAATTACAGAAAGTCTACAAACTCATTGAAAACGAATAATGCTCTATTGAGTCACCACTGGAACAAGGAAGATATAAAGAAAGATATTAAAGACTTTCTAGAATGAAATTTTCAATGAAAATTCATGTGCAGCATACCCAAACTTATGGGACACTTGGAAACAGTGCTAAGAAGAAAGTTTAGAAAGAAGTGAGAGAAATCTCATACCATTGACTTAACTTCATATCTGAAGGTACTAGAACAAAAAGAAGCAAACTCACTCTGGGGGTGTAGACTCCAGGAAATACTCAAACTGAGGGCTGATATCAATAAAGTTGAAACAAAGAGAACAAATCAAATAATCAATGAAACAAAAGAGTTGGTTCTGTGAGAAAATAAACAAGACAGACAACACTTATCTAAACTAACAAAAAAGCAGAGAGAGAATATCCAAATTAACAAAATTAAAAATGAAAAGAGGGCATAAGAGCAGACACTGAGAAAATCCAGAAAATCATCAAGTCATATTTCAAAAATCTGTACTCCACAAAATTGGAAATTTTAAAATAAATGGACAATTTTCTGAAAAGGTACCATATACCAAATTCAATTAAGATCAGATAAATAATTTAAATAGATCTATGACCTCTAAAAAAAAAAAAACAGAAACAGTCATCAAAAGCCTCTCAACCAATAAAGGCCAGGAACTGATGGTTTCAGTGCAGAATTCTACCAGAATTTTAATGAGGAAATAATACCAATACTCATCAAATTGTTTCATACAGTAGAAACAAAAGAAACATTGTTGAACTCTTTTTATGAGGCTACAGTTACACTAACGCACAAACACATGAAGATGAAACAAAGAAAGAGAATTGCAAACAAATTTCTGCCATGAACATTGATGCAAAAATAATAAAGAAAATGCTAGCTAATGAATCCAAGAACACATAAACACAAACAAAAATCATCCATCATGGCCAAGTAGGTTTCATGTCAGAGATACAGGGATGTTTCAACATACAAAAATCTGTCACTTTATTGTATCATATAAACAGACTGAAAGAAAAGAAAAAAACACATGATCATCTTGTTACATGCTGAAAAAGCATTTGGCAAAATCTAACACCCCTTCATGATAAAAGTCTTGGAGAAATTAGGGATACAAGGAACATACCTAAACTTATTAAAGACAATTTATAGCAAACTGACAGCCAACAACAAATTAAATGGAGAGAAACTCAAAGCAATTCAACTAAAATCAGGAACAGAAAGGCTGTCCATTCTCTCTCTATATATATGCAATATGGTAGTCAGAGTTCAAGCTAGAGCAATAAGACAACAAAAAAGGATACAAATTGGAAAGGAAGAAGTAAAACTTCAGTTATCTGCAAATGATATGATAGTATCATAAGTAACCCCCAAAAATTCTACCAGAGTACTCCTAGAGCTGATAAACACCTTCAGTAAGTGGCACGATATGATTACACACACACACACACACACACACAAATATATACAAATGAGAAAGAAATCAGAGAAACATCACCCTTTATAATAGCCACAAATAATATAAACTATCTCAGGGTAACTCTAACCAAACAAGTGAAAGTCCTGTGTAGCAAAAACTTTTTTTTTTTTTTTTTTTTTTTTTTTTTTTTTTTTTTTTTGGTTTTTCAAGAAAGGGCATCTCTGTGTAACAGTACTGGCTATCCCAGAACTAGTTCTTGTAAACCAGGCTGGCTTCAAACTCACAGAGTTCCACCTACCTCTGTCTCTCAAGTGAGGATTAAAGGCATGTGCCACTACCACCTGGCTAAGAACTTTAAATCTTTGAAGAAAGAAATTGAAGAATATATTAGAAAATGGAAAGATCTCCCATGCTCTTGATAAGGCAGTATCAGAATTATAAAAAATGTCAATCTTAGCAAAAGCAATATACAAATTCACGGCAATCCCCATCAAAATACCAATCCAATTCTTCAGAGACCTCAAAGGCATAATAGTCAACTTCATATGAAAAAAAAAATCCAGAATAGCCAAAACAATCCTGAACAATAAAAGAACTTCTGAAGGCATCACCATCCCTGACTTAAGCTTCACTATACAACTACATTAACAAAAACAGCTTGGTAGAGGAATAAAAACAGACATGGAGACCAAATTAAAGATTCTAACATTAATCTACACACCCATGAATACATGATTTTTGACAACGAAGTCAAAACTTTACAATGGAAAAAAGAAAACATCTTCAAAAAATGGTGTTGACATAACTGGATGTCAGTATATAGAAGAATGCAAACAGATGCATAGCTATTGCCATGCACAAAACTCAAGTCTAAGTGGATCAAAGAGAAAGTGGAAAATGGCCTTGAATGCATGGGCACAGAAGATCTCTTCCTAAATATAATGCCAGTAGCACAGACATTGAGAGCAATAATCAATAAGTTGGACTTTCTGAAACTGAAAAGCTTCTGTAAGGAAAAGGACATGGTAAATAAGTCAAAATGTCAGACTACAAAATGGAAAAAGATCTTGAACAATCCCACATCTGACAAAATGGCTATCCTCAAAATGTATTAAAACATAAGAAACTAGGTATCAAAATACAAAATAATCCAATTTAAAAAAATGGGGTACAGATCTAAATAGAGATTTCTAAACAGAAGACTCTCAAATAGACCAAAGCCACTTAAATAATTGCTCAACATCCTTAGTCATCAATGAAATAAAAAAAATGACTCTGAGATATTATACCTGTCAGAATGGCTAAGTTCAAACACAGTGTTGACAGATTATGCAGGAGAGGATGTGAAGTGCAAACTTGTATGGTGCATGAGCAAACTTTCATGGTGAGAGTACAAACTTGTATGGCCACTTTGGAATTCAGGATAGTGATTTCTTAGAAAATTTGGAATCACTCTACCTCACGAACCAGCATTATCACTCTTGGACTTATACACAAAGGATGCTCAATCATACCAAAAGGACACTGGCTCAACTATGTTCATAGAAGATTCATAATTGCCAGAACCTATAAACAATCTAGAATGTCTCACAACTGATGAATGGGTAAAGAATATGTGGTACTTTTACACAATGGTATATTACTCTAATGTAAAAAATAATGACATCATAAAAATTGTAGACAAATGCATGAACTAGAAAAAAAAATCATCCTGAGTGAGGGAACCCATACCCAGAAAGACAAACACTGTATGTACTCATTCATAAGTGAATACTAGATAGAAAGCAAGGGTTCAGCAGACTACAGTCCAGTCCACAACTTCATAGAAGGTAGGAAACAAGGAGGACTCAAAGAGAGACTCATGCATTACCCTAGAAAGGGGAAATAGATGAGATCTCCTGGGTAAAATGAGGATTTGGGTTTGGTAGAGAGATGATGGGAAATGAAAACACGAGTGAACAGGAAGGACGAGTTGGGGAGGGATGGATTAGGAGAGCAATGAAAAGGATATCTTGATAGAGGGAGCCATTACAGAGTTAAGAAGAAACCAGTTCCTAGGGAATTCTCAGGAATCCACAAGGATGACCCCCAACTAAGACTACTAGCAATAATGGAGAGTGTGCCTGAGGTGGCCTTCCCCTGCAATCAAGTTGGTGAGTACCCTAATTTTCATCATAGAACCTACATCAAGTAGGCGATGGAAGCAGATGCAGTGTCCCACAGCCAGGTACCAGGTCGAGCTCCAGGAGTTCAGCTGAAGAGAGGGAGGAGGGATCATATGAACGGAGTCAAGATCATGATGGGAAAATCCACAGATACCGCTGTTCTGAGCTTATGAAAGCTCACGGACTCTAGATCGACAGATGGGGAGCCTACATGTGCTTGAACTAGGCTTTATGCATGTGGGTGACAGTTGTGTATCTTGGTCTTTTTGAGGTGCTACTGGCAGTGGGACCAGCATCTATCTCTGGTGCATGAGCTGTCATTTTGAGCCTTTTCCCTATGGTGGATACCTTGCTCAGCCCTGATGCAGGGGAGAGTGACTTGGCCCTACCTCAACTTAATGTATCGGGCTTTGCTAACTGCACATGGGAGGCCCTATCCTTTCTGAGTGGATATAGGAGGTGGGAGAGATAGTGGGAGGAGGAAAAGGGGGAATTGTGGTTGGTGTATAAAATGAATAACATTTTTAAAATTAATAAAATAGATGGCAGGGGCTGGAGAGATGGCTCAGAGGTTAAGAGCACTAGCTGCTCTTCCAGATGTCCTGAGTTCAATTCCCAGCAAACACATGGTGGCTCACAACCATCTGTAATAAGATCTAGTGCCTCTTCTGGTGTATATATGTTAACAGAACATTGTATGCATAATAAATAAATAAATCTTAAAAAATGATGGTAAATATTTCATAACTACAGAATTGCCATTGTAATGATAATACTATTGCTTAGATTCAGGAAGACAATGAAAAATTTCAGTATACTTGTGGGTTCAGAACTATAAACCTGGAAGGAAATTGAGGTTCAGTAGATGAGAAGAACGAGTCCAGTTATGTCAAAGCATTTAGCCAAGGTCAAGGAGTTTTTGAAAAACCTAACAAGGCACAAAAAGATTTTTCTTTTATACTTTGATTTCACAAGAGTAGATGCTCTCAAACTTATGCCTTCAGTAGATTAGAAATGCAATTAAAATCTCAGGTGATTCACAATAAGAAGGCAGCATAAATTTATTACAGTGGTGAACAATGTGCATATGTAAACCACTGTTTTGGCGCTGGTAAACAAGTGCACATATCACATTATTTTGGTGTCTCCCCATACTGGAGAAGAAAGAGGCCAGACTCAAAATGCAATCTGACTTCAATATCTTACCTGTAGGCTCACTTGTCTTCCAGTTCAGAATGATCCCACAGACTTGCCCAGTTATTGAAGTACTCTGTCACAGACTATACACTCCAGCATATGTGCAATTTCTTATTGTAAGGGCCTGGGAATTCTTTATACTAGTTTGTGTTCTTGCAAACAAATTGATAGCTCAGTGTTACAGCAGTGACCTAGCATATAAGTGGTCTCAGGTTCAATTCTGAGCATTGCCCCAAATTAATGTATCAAATTATTTCTTTTTTTTTTCATAGCACCTTTTTATTTTTTTTAATTTATTTATTTATTTATTAAAGATTTCTGTCTCTTCCCC